>NW_019246084.1:0-1474 GCF_002742605.1 Olea europaea var. sylvestris
AAAAAAAAAAAGGCCCAACAAACTTGCCTTTCCCTATTCCCTATTCTTCACTTCGCGTCATTACCGGCGGTGTGCCTTCTGCAAGTCTTCATCTTCCAACTTGTAAATTCCAGAGGAGCAGTACGGCAGTCGCGCCACCTCTCCCAGCACTGGCTCCGTCGTCGGTGAGGATTCTTCGGACTCGAACTTGGATTCAATGAAGAACCAACTTCCTAATCGTCTGTCAAGTCAAAATTAGCCGTGTCCGCCACATATCCCATACCCGTACACGGGTACTCCAGCCGAAGTGAAGAGTCCGAGCGTCACAGCCCCTAAATTAAAACCCTCAAAACTTTCATTGTAGCCAAACAGCCTGAATCAGCGTCTCCATTCTTCAACTTGAACTTCAATTGGTTTCAGTTTCGGACGTTAAAATTTATTTCTATTTATCTTATTCACTGTTTCATGCTAACAAATAGATTGACAATGAAGACGTCGAAGAATAAAAAGCAGCACAAAGAAGAGGGGCCTGAAAATATAAATGGGACTTTAAGAATAATAGAACAGCAATTAGACCAAGCAGCTGATAAGTACGAAGATTCTTCCTCCGATTATGATTTTGAAGCTGTTGAAAATGAGGTAATTACTGCTTAATTCCAAAATATTTTATTTAGGACTCTATTTATGTTCTTGGTGCAAATAAATGACGTGGTTAAGTGCAATGTTTGATTTTTATAATGTCTTGTATATGTTTCTTAAGAAGGGCTTAAAAGTTTTGAACTGGGAATCGAAAAAATTGTTATGACGGGAAATTAACATTTCTTTATTTGTATTCTATGCTTGGAAATATGGTTCAGGCGGAAGAGAATTCCTATCTTAATTTATTTTTCAATTGGAATAAATAAATGGGAAATGTCCTAAATTTTTAAGGTCCAGTTTCTAGGAAAGAAATCTTTTTCCCCCTTTTTTCCTTTTGAATTTGTGATTTTATTGGTAATTGAAAATGCAAATTGAATGGTGCTTAACCACGATTTTCTGTTGGTCACACATGAGTTCACTTGTGTAATGGGGTAGGAGGTTATGCATTAGGGAAGTTATGGCAACAGTGGCCTTTGTATTTGGACCACGGTTATTTTGCAAATTTAAGAAATCTTTTGTATTTGGATTCAATGATTTCATCTTGTCCTCTTGATGATGTTACCCAAGTGAATCAGGATCCGAACAGAGTGAACCATCTGGCAATTAGGTATGCATGGTGATTCCCATTTTAATAGTAAAAATTATTCCTGAAACAAATTTGGATAATTTGATATCCCTACTCCTTTGATTATTAGTTATGCAAATAATCCCAAGGATGTTTATGGGTGTTAGAATGTGAATGTTTACAATTAAATGTGATATTTTTGAGGGAAATCCAGTTCCATAATCTGAATTCCTCGGTAAGGTATGTGTAGGCTATATAGTTTTACAAATGTGGTTGTTAACAATGTCATAT
>NW_019246085.1:0-1474 GCF_002742605.1 Olea europaea var. sylvestris
GGCCGTTTCCAATCAACCTGCCAAATTTCGGCCCATTTCGACACCGTCGCGACGAATGACAATGTTGCCCCCGGTGCGGTTTTGCTTTGTTAATTTTCTGTCCAGCACTTCTTCAAGCTGATATAATTAATACTAAAATTAATTATTCGATGGCCCAAACGATGGAGTTTAGCTGAAATCCCGCGATCTCGGGTCTGTGCCGGGAGGCCAATTTCGTCGGTAGTTTCTAATCAGCCTGTCATATTTCGGCTCATCGCGACACTATCACGAAAAGTGACAATATTGCCCCTGGTGTGGTTTTTCTGTGTTAATTTTCTGTACATCATTTCTTCAACCTGACATAATTAATAAGGAAATTAGTTATTCGGAGGCCCAAACGAAAGAATTTGGCTAAAATCACATGATTTCGGGTCTATGCCTCACGTCCAATTTCGCTGGCGGTTTCCAATCAACCTGCCAAATTTTGGTCCATCCCGACACCGTCGCGACAGATGACAAAATTGCCCCTCTTGCTATTTTGCTTTGTTAATTTTCTGTCCAACACTTCTTCATCCTGACATAATTAATAAGGAAATTAATTATTCGGAAGACCAAACAAAGGAATTTGGCTGAAATCCTGTGATCCCGGGTCTGTGCCCCGAGTCCAATTTCATGCGCCATTTTCAATCAACCTGCCAAATTTCGATCGATTTCGACACCATCGCAACAAATGACAAAATTACCCCTGGTGCGGTTTTTCTTTGTTAATTTTTTGTCTAGTACTTCTTCAACCTGACATAATTAATATGGAAATTAATTATTCAGAGGTCCAAACGAAGAAGTTTCGCTAAAATCCCTTGATCCCAGGTCTGTGCCCCGATTTCAATTTCGCGGGCCGCTTCCAATCGACCGGCCAAATTTTGGCCCATTTCGACACCGTTTCGACAAATGACAATATTGCCCCTGGTGCGGTTTGCGTTGTTAATTTTCTGTTCAGCACTTCTTCAACCTAACATAATTGATAAGGAAATTAATTATTCGGAGGCCCAAACGAAAGAATTTGGCTAAAATCACGTGATTCCGGGTCAATGCCCCGAGTCCAATTTCGTTGGCGGTTTCCAATCAACCTGCCAAATTTTGGTCCATTCCGATACCGTCGCGACAAATGACAAAATTGCCCTTGGTGCAGTTTTGCTTTGTTAATTTTCTATCCAACACTTCTTCAACTTGACATAATTAATAAGGAAATTCATTATTCGAAGGCCCAAACGAAGGAATTTGGCTAAAATCCCGTGATCTCGGGTTCATGCCCCGAGTCCAATTTCGCGGGCCATTTGCAATCAACTTGCCAAATTTCGGCCCTTTCCGACACCGTCGCGACAAATGACAATATTATCCCTGTTGTGGTTTTCCTTTATTAATTTTCTATCCAACACTTCTTCAACCTAACATAATTAATAAGGAAATTAATTATTCGAAGGCCCAAACGAAGGAA
>NW_019246086.1:0-1474 GCF_002742605.1 Olea europaea var. sylvestris
CTTATGAGGGATTTCGGCCATTTTTCGAAAGAATGAGCCCTTGCATATTTGGAACGCTTGGATTGTCTCCGTACGAAGAATTGGGCGTAACTTTTGCACCCGGTGACCGTTTTGGGCCCGTAAGTCCATTTTGGAAATGTAGCGACCGTTTTGGATTGAACTCACGACTTCGTCGTGACGTATGAGGGATTTCGGCCATTTTTCGAAAGAATGAGCCCTTGCATATTTGGAACGCTTGGATTGTCTCCGTACGAAGAATTGAGCGTAACTTTTGCACCCGATGTCCGTTTTGGGCCCGTAAGTCCTTTTTGGAAATGTAGCGACCATTTTGGATTGAACTCACAACTTCGTCGTGACGTATGAGGATTTCGGCCATTTTTTGAAAGAATGAGCACTTGCATGTTTGGAACGCTTGGATTGTCTGCGTACGAAGAATTGAGCGTAACTTTTGCACCCGATGTCCGTTTTGGGCCCGTAAGTCCTTTTTGGAAATGTAGCGACCATTTTGGATTGAACTCACAACTTCGTCGTGACGTATGAGGATTTCGGCCATTTTTTGAAAGAATGAGCACTTGCATGTTTGGAACGCTTGGATTGTCTGCGTACGAAGAATTGAGCGTAACTTTTGCACCCGGTGATCATTTTGGGCCCGTAAGTACTTTTTGGAAATGTAGCGACCGTTTTGGATTGAACTCACGACTTCGTCGTGACGTATGAGGGATTTCGGCCATTTTTCGAAAGAATGAGCCCTTGCATATTTGGAACGCTTGGATTGTCTCCGTACGAAGAATTGAGCGTAACTTTTGCACCCGGTGATCATTTTGGGCCCGTAAGTCCATTTTGGAAATGTAGCGACCGTTTTGAATTGAACTCACGACTTCGTCATGACGTATGAGGGATTTCGGCCATTTTTTGAAAGATTGAGCACTTGCATATTTGGAACGCTTGGATTGTCTGCGTACGAAGAATTGAGCGTAACTTTTGCACCAAGTGTCCGTTTTGGACCCGTAAGTACTTTTTGGAAATGTAACGACCGTTTTGGATTGAATTCACCACTTCGTCGTGACGTATGAGGGATTTCGGCCATTTTTAGACAGTGTGAGCACTTGCTTATTTGGAACGCTTGGATTGTTGGTGTACGAAGAATTGTGCGTAACTTTTGCACCCGGTGTCCGTTTTGGGCCCGTAAGTCCTTTTTGGAAACGTAGCGACCGTTTAGGATTTAACTCACAACTTCGTCGTGACGTATGAGGGATTTCGGCCATTTTTCGAAAGAATGAGCACTTGCACATTTGGAACGCTTGGATTGTCGGCGTACGAAGAATTGAGTGTAACTTTTACAACCGGTGTCCGTTTTGGGCTCGTAAGTCCTTTTTGGAAATGTAGCGACTGTTTTGGATTGAACTCACAACTTCGTCGTGACGTATGAGGGATTTTGGCCATTTTTCGAAAGAGTGAGCACTTGCATATTTGG
>NW_019246087.1:0-1473 GCF_002742605.1 Olea europaea var. sylvestris
CATTTTTCGAAAGAATGTGCACTTGCATATTTGGAACGCTTGGATTGTCGGCGTTCGAAGAATTCAGCGTAACTTTTGCACACCGGATCCGTTTTGGGCCCATAAGTACTTTTTCGAAATGTAGCGACCGTTTTGGATTGAACTCACCACTTCGTCGTGACGTATAAGGGATTTCGGTCATTTTTCGAAAGAATAAGCACTTTCATATTTGGAACGCTTGGATTGTCCTTGTTCGAAGAATTCAGCGTAACTTTTGCACATGGTGTCCGTTTTGGGCCCATAAGTACTTTTAGGAAATGTAGCGACCGTTTTGGATTGAACTCACAACTTGTCGTGACGCATGAGGGATTTTAGCCATTTTCAAAAGAATGAGCACTTGCATATTCGGAACTCTTGGGTTGTCGGCGTTCGATGAATTGAGCGTAACTTTTGCCCACGGTGTTCGTTTTGGGCCCATAAGTACTTTTTGGAAATGTAGCGACCGTTTTGGATTGAAATCACCACTTCGTCGTGACGTATAAGGGATTTCGGCCATTTTTTGAAAGAATGAGCACTTGCATATTTGGAACTCTTGGGTTGTCGACGTTCGATGAATTGAGCGTAACTTTTGCACACGGTGTCCGTTTTGGGCCCATAAGTACTTTTTGGAAATGTAGCGACTATTTTGGATTGAACTCACACTTCGTCGTGTCGTATAAGGGATTTCGGTCATTTTTCGAAAGAATGAGCACTTGCTTATTTGGAACGCTTGGATTGTCAGCGTTTGAAGAATTGAGGGTAACTTTTGCACACGGTGTCCGTTTTAGGCCGATAAGTACTTTTTGGAAATGTAGTGACCGTTTTGGATTGAACTCATAACTTCGTCGTGTCGTATAAGGGATTTCGGCCATTTTTCGAAAGAATGAGCACTTGCTTATTTGGAACGCTTGGATTGTCAGCGTTCGAAGAATTGAGCGTAACTTTTGCGCACGGTGTCCGTTTTGGGCCCATATGTACTTTTTGGAAATATAGCGATCGTTTTGGATTGAACCCAAAACTTCGTCGTGACGTATAGGGATTTCGGCCATTTTTCGAAAGAATGAGCACTTGCTTATTTGGAACGCTTGGATTGTCAGCGTTCGAAGAATTGAGCGTAACTTTTGCGCACGGTGTCCGTTTTGGGCCCATATGTACTTTTTGGAAATATAGCGATCGTTTTGGATTGAACCCAAAACTTCGTCGTGACGTATAAGGGATTTCGGCCATTTTTCAAAAGAATGAGCACTTGCATATTTGGAACGCTTGGATTGTCGGCGTTCGAAGAATTGAGGGTAACTTTTGCGCAAAGCGTCCGTTTTGGGCCCATAAGTACTTTTTGGAAATGTAGCGACCATTTTGGATTGAACCCAAAACTTCGTCGTGACGTATAAGGGATTTCGGCCATTTTTCGAAAGAATGAGCACTTGCATATTTGGAACTCTTGGGTTGTCGGCG
>NW_019246088.1:0-1473 GCF_002742605.1 Olea europaea var. sylvestris
AAAGGGCTCAAGGAACATTTCTAAAGTTTTCATAACACTGAAATGTCCCATCAAATCACCAATAGTGCTTCAATTGTGAAAAATTCATGCATGGAGCAATTAGACACACATAATTTATCTTTCCTAAACAAGTAACCATCATGCTTATAAAATTTATGTACTGTACCTTTATTGCATGACATATATATTTTAAAAAATTCGAAATCATTTACATATCTATCATTAACATATTAAAATTTAAGCATTTTCGCACTTAAATAAGTAAGAATTACATAAATTTTGGGACGTGAATATACGTAGCAATAGTAGCTCTAAGACCCACAGAAGATTGAAGCCGTAAATAACTCATAAAACATCAATAAAATACCAAACAAATAGAGGTTTTTAGATGAGAAGAAAAAATGAAACCGCCATATGATCTTTGTAATGGGCATGCAGATTGTGTATTCTCTTGGTCACGCACTGATTCAACTAATTTGGCTATGAGTTAAAATTTTACTTCCTTGCGCGCCGACCTATTTTTCCCACGTGGGTGCGCCATTTTTCGACTACACTCCAAGCTTTGCTTATTCAAACTTAGTTTGAATTAAGTGCACTAAGTTTAGTCCTTTTATTTCCATCTTGAAATTTTGTGTATTGCTCGTTGCACCCGAAATCTTGCCCCACATAGTTTGAACAAGTGATTCCATGCCTTCCTTGATCTTCTTTGCTCGCGATCTTGTCGTTGGTCCTTCTTCTACATTGAACACATCCTTCCTAATCTTCGTCTAAACACCAATCTTCTTTAACTACTTCTTTCTTTTTATCTTCCATTCCTAGCGGATCCTTACTAACCTTCGTCCCATGATTCACATCAATCTTCTTTAACTATTTCTTTCCTTTTATCTTACATTCTTGGAGGTGTCCTTCAATTTACATATAGGTCGACAGTGAGTGACTCAATTTTGTGTTAGGGCAAAGTCAATGTTGAATGTTTTAATTTAAATTATAAAATTCGGATTCCAATATAATTCATTTATCAATTTTATTATTGTTCTTAATGCTTTCAAATCACATGGCCAATAACTGAATGATTTTTTTATGAGATGCAAGGGAATTATTGCAACGAAGTATGGTACTTAATTCTCGTGTCTCCTTATGTACGTTAAGAATTCCTAAAATGTGAATTAGATTTATTTGACTCACTTATTGGGATTTATCTCCCTGTTTATGATTTTTCCCATTTTAGGTAATTGATGTTCGAGGCATTGAAGTTTGGAATGGGTTTGTAGTGGTATAATAAGAAAGAAATGATTATGATTTTTGAATGATAATTGAATGTTTATGATTAAGCATTTGTTCTTAATCATTATTATTACAAGTATAAGAATCATTATTTTTTATAAAAGTTTTATTTTAGATACGTTCTATTAATCCAAAGAAAAGTCTTGGTTTGTTACAAAATTGGTTTTAGAGTTTCACAACAAAGTAATA
>NW_019246089.1:0-1473 GCF_002742605.1 Olea europaea var. sylvestris
AAACGGACACAGTGTGCAAAAGTTACGCTCAATTCTTCGTACGCTGACAATCCAAGTGTTCCAAATATGCAAGTGCTCATTCTATAGAAAAATGGCTGAAATCCCTCGTACGTCACGACGAAGTCGAGAGTTCAATCCAAAACGGTCGCTACATTTCCGAAAAGTACTTATGGTCCCAAAACGGACACCGTGTGTAAAAGTTACGCTCAATTCTTTATACGCCGGCAATCCAAGCATTCCAAATATGCAAGTGCTCACTCTTTGGAAAATGCCCGAAATCCCTCATACGTCACGACGAAGTTGTGAGTTAAATACAAAACAGTCGCTACATTTCCAAAAAGGATTTACGGGCCCAAAACGGACACCGGGTGCAAAAGTTTCGCTCAATTCTTCGTACGCCGACAATCCAAGCGTTCCAAATATGCAAGTGCTCATTCTTTCAAAAAATGTCCGAAATCCCTCATACGTCATGAAGAAGTTGTGAGTTAAATCCTAAATGGGCGCTACATTTCCAAAAAGGACTTACCGGCCCAAAACGGACACCGGGTGCAAAAGTTACGCTCAATTCTTCGTACGCCGACAATCCAAGCGTTCCAAATATGCAAGTTCTCACACTTTGGAAAAATGGCCAAAGTCCCTCATACGTTACGACGAAGTGGTGAGTTCAATCCAAAACGGTCGCTACATTTCCAAAAAATACTTATGGGCGCAAAACGGACACAGTGTGCAAAAGTTACGCTCAATTCTTCGTACGCCGACAATCCAAGCGTTCCAAATATGCAAGTGCTCACTCTTTCGAAAAATGGCTAAAATCACTCATGCGTCACGACGAAGTGGTGAGTTCAATCCGAAATGGTCGCTGCATTTCCAAAAAGTACTTATGGTCCCAAAACGAACACCGGGTGCAAAAGTTACTCTCAATTCTTCGTACGTCGACAATCCAAGCGTTCCAAATATGCAAGTGCTCACACTTTGGAAAAATGGCCGAAATCCCTCATATGTCACGATGAAGTGGTGAGTTCAATCCAAAACGGTCGCTACATTTCGAAAAAGTAATTATGGGCTCAAAACGGACACAGTGTGCAAAAGTTACGCTCAATTCTTCGAACGCTGACAATCCAAGGCTTCAAAATATGCAAGTGCTCATTCTTTAGAAAAATGGCTGAAATCCCTCGTACGTCACGACGAAGTCGTGAGTTCAATCCAAAACGGTCGCTACATTTCCAAAAAGTACTTATGGTCCCAAAACGGACACCGTGTGTAAAAGTTACGCTCAATTCTTCGTACGCCGGCAATCCAAGCATTCCAAATATGCAAGTTCTCACACTTTGGAAAAATGGCCATAATCCCTCATTCGTCACGATGAAGTGGTGAGTTCAATCCAAAACGTTCGCTACATTTCCAAAAAGTACTTATGGGCGCAAAACGGACACAGTGTGCAAAAGTTACGCTCAATTCTTCGTACGCCGACAA
>NW_019246090.1:0-1473 GCF_002742605.1 Olea europaea var. sylvestris
ATGAGCGCTTGTACATTTAGAACGCTTGGAGAGTCGGCGGACGAAGAATTGAGCGTAACCTTTGCACACGGCGTCCGTTTTGGTCCCATATGTACTTTTTGGAAATGTAGCGACCGTTTTCGATTGAACTCACCACTTCTTCGTGACGTATGGGGGAGTTAAGCCATTTTTCGAAAGAATGAGCACTTACATATTTGGAACGCTTGGATTGTCGACGTACGAAGAATTGAGCATAACTTTTTTACACGGTGTCCGTTTTGGGCCCATAAGAACTTTCTGGAAATGTAGCGACCATTTTGGATTGAACTCACCACTTCGTCGTGACGAACGAGGGATTTTGGCCATTTTTCAAAAGAATGAGCGCTTGTACATTTAGAACGCTTGGAGAGACGGCGGACGAAGAATTGAGCGTAACCTTTGCACACGGCGTCCGTTTTGGGCCCATAAGTACTCTTTGGAAATGTAGCGACCGTTTTGGATTGAACTCACCACTTCTTCGTGACGTATGGGGAAGTTAAGCCATTTTTCGAAAGAATGAGCACTTACATATTTGGAACGCTTGGATTGTCCGCATACGAAGAATTGAGCGTAACTTTTTCACACGATTTCCTTTTCGGCCCATAAGTACTTTTTGGAAATGTAGCGACCGTTTTGGATTGAACTCACCACTTCGTCGTGACATATGAGGGATTCTGGAAATTTTTCAAAAGAACGAGCACTTGCACATTTGGAACGCTTGGATTGTCGGCGTATGAAGCATTGAGCGTAACTTTTGCACACGGAGTCCGTTTTGGGCCCATAAGAACTTTTTGGAAATGTGGCGACCGTTTTGGATTGAACTCACCACTTCATCTTGACATATGGGAGAGTTCAGCCATTTTTCGAAAGAATGGGCACTTGCATATTTGGAACGCTAGGATTGTCGGCGTACGAAGAATTGAGCATAACTTTTGCAAACGGCGTCCGTTTTGGGCCCATAAGTACTCTTTGGAAATGTAGCGACCGTTTTGGATTGAACTCACCACTTCGTCGTGACGTACGAGGGATTTTGGCTATTTTTTGAAAGAATGAGCGCTTGTATATTTAGGACGCTTGGAGAGTCGGCGGACGAAGAATTGAGCGTAACTTTGGCACACGGTGTCCGTTTTTGGGCCCATAAGTACTTTTTGGAAATGTAGCGACCGTTTGGGATTGAACTCACCACTTCATCATGACGTACGAGGGATTTTGGCCATTTTTTGAGAGAATGAACGCTTTACATATTTAGAACGCTTGGAGAGTCGGCGGACGAAAAATTGAGCGTAACTTTTGCACACGGTGTCCGTTTTGGGTCCATAAGTACTTTTAGGAAATGTAGCGATCGTTTTGGATTGAACTCACCACTTCATCATGACGTAGGAGGGATTTCGGCCATTTTTCGAAAGAATGAACACTTGCATATTTCGAACGCATGGATTGTCAGCGTACGAAGAA
>NW_019246091.1:0-1473 GCF_002742605.1 Olea europaea var. sylvestris
CGCCCACCCCTAGTTCAGGTTATTGATCCCACGAGAAATGATTACTCAATTACACAATAGTTAAACTTAATTTTAATATATATTTTTTTAGAATTTTAAACTATTTTCATCATTTGAAAAATTCAAATTTATCGTATGTTTCATTGTTTAAATTATATTAATATTTAGATTTTGCAACCAAACACACAATAAATTTAATCAAATGAATTTCATTCACTTTTGGTCCCTCCAAGAAATGGATTGTGTTTCATTACGAAAATTTCATTGTAAAATCTATTTAATTAAATTTATTATGTTTAATTATCTTGAATTCTTCAAGCTCCCCCTGCCCCCACAAATCCAGCCTCTTCCTCACCTTGTCCACTCCACCAAACTACCATGTATTCAGTCAGTTCTTCAAGAAAACTCTTCCAACTCCAAAATCCGTGTTATGAATACCAATTACCCCAAAATTTGTAAAACCAATTTCAATTTTTTTTCCCTCTGTGCACTCAAAAGCTACAAATATACAATCCTGTCTAAGATCACAGAAAAGAAGCTAAAATCTACAAAACTCTCCTAATTAACCTTGAACTGCCAATTCTTGCGAGTGCTCAATGAATGCTTGCAGGATCACATCGTCAGTAAATATAATTTTCGAACCTTCTGTATACGTTAAATTCTGTGTAACGGATGGATTTAACTTGGCAAGAAGGAACCGTATGCTGGTCACATTTGATGAGTTTCGGGACAGGAACACTTTCGGCTATCAGTTGCTCAGCATCAAGCTCAGGAGCTTCAAGAAGTTTTCTGAAATTCTAGTGGTTCGGGTCCTTATCATAACCGAGCTTTCTTCACTATGCAATCTTAGAACCATAGTGAATGACAATGTAAAAGAAGGAATCAAAAAGCAAAATTACGTCGAGAGATATGGTGCCTACGTCCAAGAGTACTGGGATTGGGGGTCCATCAAATGAATACTGGAAAAGGGTAGGTTGGACCGTGATAAGAGAATTAACCACTCCCTCAAGGTTTAGCAGCAGACGGAAATAACCAATCTCGTATGGATTGCTGTTGAAGATGTCAATGAATTGTGACCTCCTCCTCAAGTAGTACATAAATTGTGAGTACAAGGAGAAGTTTGACGAAAGACGGATCAAATTTAGATGCAAAATGGATTAACATCTCTCTGTCCTGTTGATGGCAAGACTTCCTGATAAAACCCGGCAACAATTTCAGGTGAATGCTTCCCAGCCCAACTTCATGAAACTGTTGTCACCCATTTTCGAAATCCCGTGTTTACATAACGGTAATGTGTTATGAGCTGTATGAAAAATGCAGAGCCAAGCTGAACATTTTGTTCCATCACCCAGTTCGAATAAGAAAGAAATGTATGTTTTGCTAGTGACTATCCTCAGTATCCAAGTGTAAGTACCACCCGCACCAATCTCTTTGTTGCTTAAGGAATTATTCATCTTCTGCGTGGAAGTACAG
>NW_019246092.1:0-6065 GCF_002742605.1 Olea europaea var. sylvestris
ATATATATATATATTTTTTTTTAAAAATATTTTCTAACACAATTTATAATGGCATTTTTTCTTACTAAAATAATCCCATCTAGATCAAAAATATGATTTTTTTTAATAGTAAGAAAGTAAAAAAAAAAAATTTATATTATTAATATAACAATTTCAAAATAGAATATAGGGTAAAATGAAAAATAATATTTACCTTTTGCTGATTGATGTAAATCTATTACAAGAAATAAACATGGGGAAGTTTCTAAAACCTTTGAAAATAAGGGGAGATCTATGTAATTCTCTAGGTGTGTCAAATTTGCTCTATAAAATAATAGTGAACTCCTACCATACGATACGAGAAGGCTAAGCTCGTGAAAGATGTTTGTTAGGCAGGCAAATCATTGCGGGACCCACTTCAAGTTTGAAGGTCCAACCAGTTAGCATGTCTACTAACCAATCTTTCAGTTAATAAGAACTGAAGTTCAAACTTACAAGTACTGTTGGATATTGGTTAAATAAATCGAGAATTGAAAATCGATTAAAGTGATTTCGTATTCTCATCCTCTCTTCTATCCAAAATCAAAATTATTTCATTTATTTTGATTTTCCTTCATCCTTGGAGTACATAAGCCTAAATTTGGTTCGTTGTACTTGTGTTTTGGAGTGCTACAAACACAAGTGTAGCCGTTGTATCTTGGGAGTCGATTGCCGAAATCCGTAGGCACCGTTGCGGGGCAAATTCGACTTAAGGACAAAGAGTCCAACTCTTACCTCGACTTTGTCCCTAACCATCATTATCACTATTCACAAAATTCTTCCAACTGGTACATCATCAGTAGATATTATGGCAAAATTAACTAGAAGTACTAATCTTCTGTAAGTGTGACATTCATGTCCTCTACTAAAGTGATGTTAGGTAGTGTTTGATTGGAGGTGGAATTCCATCTTCCAATTTAATGGTGTTTGATAGCATTTTAATGGCCTAGAATTGCCTTTCCATGTTTTGTGTCACATCAGCCCAATTCCACCAAATGAAGGAATAGCGTTTTTTGAATTTTTTTTTTTTGTTGGCAATCTTCACAAATTCTAAGAATTATTGTAAAAAAATATTTTTCTTTAATTGACAATTTTCATATAAAATAAAGTCAAACGAACATAAAAAGATAGATGATTTTTTTTGAAATTTTTGTTTTTTTTTGTTTTTGTTTTGGCAATGAAAACAAATTTCATCTCCAGTACCAGTAAATTCTATCCATTTAATTGAAAATTTTCATGTAAAACAAAGTCAAACGGACATAAAAAAAAACACTTTAATTTAAACATTTTCCACTTGAAAAATTATACTAATCAAACACAATAATTTACAATTCACAGGAAAACAATTTTCCATCAATTCAATTCCTTGAAATTCATTTTTTTTCACCCAAATTCCACATTTACAATCAAACGGACCCTTAGATTAAAAAGTATTTATAATTAAAAATAAAATAAAATATTTACTTTATTCCAAAACAACCAACTTAGACTTCAAGTTTCATTTAGAAATATGAATTGTGTAAAATTTCATGTTGTCTAACTCTTTACGTGAATCTATCACTTGAGTGTCACGTGATTATTTAACGTTCAAATAAACATTTTTACTAGTTAGAAACATGGCGCCACATTTTTAAAAGGTGTATATGAGTGCAAAAATTGATAATTGGAGGACACAAGTGCATTTATGAAAAATAGCTAGGGACACTGTGTATAATTTTCCGTAAACATTATTGTCTATCAAAGTCACTATCCAACTTAGAAACAAGTACAGGGTGATTAGATTTGGAGATAAGCAATCTTCTGCAATTAAACCAAAATTATGCCAAGCTCTCTCAAGAACGATTTTAACTTGAGCATCCGAGTTTCTTTTGCCGTCGCATCCTCGATGTCCGACGGTTGAAATAGAGTAACAAAATTGTCAATATTCAAATATGTTATACTTTACATGTAACAATTGTTCTGATATAAAAATAATATTTCTTGTTGCTTCTTTAATCCTAAATTCATAGGGCAAAACAGTAATTATGCAAGGATTGCAACCCGTGATGCTGGCCCGTGAAGATTTTCGAAAAGGCTAAATTTAAATTTTATAAATATCTAATCTGGAGAAGTGATAATTAGGAGAAAAGGTATCAAATATTTTCCTTTGTCGCTGTTTACATACAAAATCTGAAATTGAGCATTTTCAATGGTGGTGTAAAATTAGGTGTAAATAGATATTTTTAAAATTATTTTTGCGTTCTCATTTACATCTCGATGGATCTAAATTCAAATTTTATTTCGATGGCAAGATCTGAATTTATTTTTTGCCTTTTGTGAAAAAAATAAATTTTTCATTTTCTATTAACAAATGCAATTTTCATTTCCTTTACACCTCTCCATTGGGGGAGGTTTTCAACCATTTTGAAGATTTAAATTGTAATTTAGATCTATTTTACCCCATTGTTGGAAACAATTTTGCTAGTGGTACACAATCATGTACCTAAGGGTGTACTTAATGGACACCCGGCGCCTCGACCATGTCTGAGCCCACAGGCGCCTCAGCTAATACTGAGGCGCCGGGTGTACATTAGGTACACCCTTAGGTACACGGTTGTGTGCCTTTAGCATAATTCTATTGGAAATGCTATCGTGGGGACAAATTTTTTTTTTTCATAATTTGATTTGACAATCGGGATATTGATTTCAACACATTAGTTTGAAAATCATTTAGTTTATTTATATACTTTGATTAGAAGTTTTTTAATGAAGAGTGTAAAATCACTTCAAAAGATATTATTTTTGACATTTTGTTATTACTTTCCCTTCCGTGCATGCTACTTTTTGATGATCTTGTTAATATTAGTCAAGACTCAAAAAAATATAATTGTAGCATGAACTGCAACTTTGATTATTAGTTTGATATATGATGTGTCTAGTAAGCAAATTGACTAAAATTTATAAACTATTTAGCATAATTTTGTCAATATGCCAAACATTAATTCCAAAAATTCAAAGAGGTTCTCTTCACTAAAGGTGTATATAAAAACAATCAAACTATTGTTTATTTCAAAATAGTCGATTTAGTATCATTGGATGCAGCAGTTACCGACTTTATTTAGTTAAAAACATTTTCAAGAAACTTTTTAAATAATGCTCTTTATTTTAAAGAGCAGCTTAAAAATAAATTTTAGTTTAAACTTTTTAAATTAGAGAATGGATTTGTCTCTTCAAATTTAGAGAATTGAATACGTTCTCTATTCAATGTATAATGATTGCATTTAATAAGTCACATATTTTAATACTGTACTTTTTAAACTATTTAAACCACATTTTAATTGATTGACCGTTCACATATAAAAATTATGTTAAATAAACTATGATGAGAAATCAATATATATTTTTTGAGAAAAGCAAAATGAAGAGCCAAAATAAATAACATTGTTGGATTGCAAAAGCATTTTGACTCTCTAAATTCAAATATACTCTATATAATATATAAGATACTGTTATAAATAGAGAAGTCTCTCGAAGGTGCTCTAAGTATATTACTAGTGATTTTGACTAAATCAAATTGCATTTTAAAGCTAAACCAAACTGCTAAAGCCGAGAACTAGTTACATTAATGCGAATGGAAAAGGAAATATATAAAAGAAATCACAATTTAGTGCTGTTTGGGTAAGCTTAAAAAGTCGAGGTCAAAATCAATAATTAATTTTAACTACACGTTACATAAAATCCATAATTACACTCCACTTTTTAATCAATCATTTTTATCAAAATCGACTTTTAAGCTCTTGAAATCAAGCACTTAAAGCCAAATCTTCGCTTTAATTTGAGTGATAAAATCATTTACTTCATACTTTGGACTTTAACCCCAGTTTTGTACAGATTGTTTAAAGCTCTTTTTTATCTTGAATTCATTTTCAATCAATGCATTCTTCAATAAAATAATATTGCATGTGAATCAATAACTTATCCTTATTTTTAATTGCACATTCTCAAAAAATAAAAGAAAAAAACAAAAATACTTTTTACAAATTTCATTCTTAAGAAATCTATATCAATATGACTTTAGTTTGAAGATAAGCGAAAACCTACTAAAATCAGACCGTTCACACTCCAAATCTTCAGTGGCGGCGGATATAGTGAGTTAGAGCTAGCTTGCTTGAAGTGTGAAAAGAGGAATGCAACTAAACACAAGTTGTTAAAGAAAAGGACTACTATATTAATTATTGGATAAGAAAAGGACTATATAGTAATGAATATTTACTGGATTCACGTTGCACAGACTAGGGTTCCTCAAGTTCTCACGTATGGTACGGAGAGGACCCCAACAATTTACTTCTCATTAATTCATCATTTCTAATTTTACCTCGTTTTCGAAAATGCGTTTTTTGAAAACGACGGATCAAACTCATTTTCCACATTTTCGAAAATAGAAAAAGGAAAACGGCTCGAAAACACTAAACCAACCGCAACCTTATTATTTCTTTCAACGAAATTTATAGGAGCCTTCAGCTTAAGGTTTGCTTGGACGATATGTTTATTACGTTTTAGACGGTAACATGATAAGGCTGTCCTTGAATTGTTTGGTGGATTGTGGTGAATAATATATATGCGTAGATTTCAAATAATAACTAATCAAATGACTTATTTCTCGGAATTTGGGAAGATTTTTGCTTTTACTTCCTGTATAATAGTTTCTTAAAAAATACTTTTAGAACATACTGTAATCTTTTAGTTATAATCTTTGAAATAGCTTTTGGCAGTTCAAAAATTATATCAAACGAACCCATAATATTGTTGAACATTATGTAGAGTTTAATAATAATTTAGCTTCCTCCTTTTTTGTCATTATTGAGTTTGTGACATTTGACATTTACTAGGTGGAAGAATATGTAGAATTTCCACGTGATGACGTGCAAATCTAGTTTTATTTAGGACTTATTTGATATGCTTTTTTTTCATGGATTTTGTATTGAAATGGTATGTTTGATAGTCAAAAAATATCATGGAATTGGTTTTTCAATTACCCCACATGACCACATTTTCTTGGTTTTTAAGGAATTAATTTTTTTTTGGTGGATTTTTCAGCATTTTTTTTTTTTGAAAACAAATTCTATTCAAAATTTTAACAAATTTTATCCATTTAATTGACAATTTTCATAAATAACAAAGTCAAACAAACATCAAAAGATCTAAAAGTTTAATATTTTTCAGATGAAAAATCATATCAATCAAATACATTTAATTGACAATTTTCAATAAAACAAGTTATAGACAATTTAATTCCCTTAAATTCATTTTCTTTCCACTAAAATTTCATTCTTACAATCAAACAGACCTTTAGTGAAGTTCTCTCGAGATAATAGTGTGACGCACATCACAAGATAAAATAAACTAAAAAAAGATTATTTTACATGTTCGTCAGTATAGTCTTGATGAAATGATTAATTATGTAATAAAGTTGTCATTTTTTTTTAACTTGGAAATCTTTCACACGAGGTGGTAGGTTCATGAACAATGACAGTAAAAGACCATACTTTTCTAGCACATGTTAAGAAAATTTTAATCTCTTTGAATTTTGCAGCCCCAGAGTGTTCTTTTTCCAGGTTAGTCTAGTCTTGTTATTTTAAAATATATGTATTCGTCGCCTAATTCTTTTTACGTACAATAATAACATTTGATTATTTGAATAATATTGGACCAATACAGAGAAATTAATTGGCCTATCAAGGAAGAATTCCTAGCTAGCCAGATGAATACAAAAAAAAAAATTTGCCTCATCATTTTTTTTTTTCAAAAGTTGCTAATGGAGTAATGGACCTTATAATCAACTGGATTGGATTTTATAGCTGGAGTTAAGTAAATGGCATCCGATTCTACACGATATTTAATATTTAACGTGGCATGTTAACAAGTATTTGCATCGAAACATGCTCGAACACCACAATATTTAATTTTTCTCACTACAATTCTTTCTGACTTGAAATAAGTTAAACAATTGATGGGTTAAATTGGAGTCTCAATATTGAAAGAATTCTTTCGTCGCCCTCTCAACGAAG
>NW_019246092.1:9710-15817 GCF_002742605.1 Olea europaea var. sylvestris
GGTACAAAAGGCCAACCCAAAACCATTTGTTTGGACAATCCAAGCAACTATTGGATTGGGGCCACATGATTACAAAATTTAGAGCTGGACTCATGGAAGCAAACTGGACCCGATGATTTTGAATGCACAATTTGTCTACAAATATTGGCAATCCAAGGTTTATGTTACAGCCATCTAAATATGGTGTCACTTTTTAATTACAAACTCTACATTCATAAACCAGAATGAGTATTTTTATTTGCAGTCGTTCACTATCGTAATCGTTTTATTTGATATATATGTAACCGTTAGTGATTTGATACATTAATTTGGTAATTATTTATTACCTTATACAAAGAAATCACTAATTGTCACATATATGTCACATAGGATAATTGCGGTAGTGAGTGACTGTAAATAGTATTATTGAAACCAGAATACACACTTGCCCCAACGTAATTGTCAATCTATTGTCCAATAAAAATCAAAATGTCGCCCCTAATGTAATCTAGAATAGGAAAACTATCATCCAATTGTTAATATAACCTAGAATAAGAAACTAAATTATCAATCTAAGGAAACTAAATTATCCAATTTGTCAACCTAATCTAGAATACTAAGCAAATCATAATTATGAAATACGATCTAGAATAGATACTTTCTCCTCTTGGTATACCAACGAGCCTGAAAGCAGGGCAATCTGAGTGCACGTTTATAGCAGGCTAATCCAAGCCAAGCCTCGACCCCCCAAAAAATGAGCTAGGGCTTTTCAAAGAGGTAGCATGTTTTGGAATTTACAGGTATAATATGATTAAAATGTGTAAATTGAAATAAGTTTTCATTAGATACAACTATTGTGTGAAAATTTTCAAATGCAATAGGTATTTGATTAACGAGTCGTAATCTTTTGATAGGGTGTGATCAAGACCATTAGATCATGTCCCAATTTAAAGTGGAGCAATCTAATGATTAAAATGAATTTGTGCCGAATGATGCGACAATCTGAATAAGATACATTGAATATATTAATTGGATCCTCATAATTCCATTTTTTTCTCCAATTCCTTCCTTCTCTATATTATGTCAAAACAAATTTTAAATTAGTTCCAAGTTCGTGTTCGATATTTTAGTATTCTATATCACCCGATCTAAAAGATATAGGAATGACAAAAATATCCGTCAAATCCGATACTCATGGACCCCACCCTGAACGGGCTTGGAATTACCCGCTTAATCAAGTATTTGGGTCAGGTACGGGTACGGGGGATTTTGTCTTGGGCTGGTACGGGTAACAAGGGCCCCGCCCCACCCCCCCCCCCCCTTTTTTTTTTTTTTTTTATTTAAAGAATTCAATAGTTTAAATGAAAAATTTCACGAAAATTCATTAATTCTAATAGAAAATGATAACTAAAATTATTTAAGAAATATGATAAACAATAAAAACCCTAGTTTATCAAATATATTCAAATAATTTAACCTTTAAAAATAAATAAATTAATTAAAAATTTTAATAACTATATTATTGTTCACTTTAATGAATTGAGACAATAAAATGAATTATCAAAATAAAAATAAAAATTAAATGTGTACGTAAATGGGTTGACCCGCCCCACCTCCACCCTGCCCTTCCCCGGATAATAGGACGAGTAAGAGGCAGGGCTCAAACCCACCCTATTGCCATCTTTTAAGAAGATACAATCAAGCTTTGATTCATTTGATGAAATTTAATTTAATCCTACTAGCACCAATGCTATATTAATTTGGATCATATTAGTAGCACTAGTCCAGGAGTTATATTAATTTTGAAAGACGCCTCGTGTATTGGGAGGCAAGAGTTCATTTGATCATGTTAACACCAATAACAGGATGAAATCTATTTTAAGGAGATTCAGAGTCCCATACGTCGATTCATTTATTCTCTTTCTAATTTCTACATTTCTCTAAATGTTATTAAGTCGTCATTTTCCTTGGTTTTCATGCACGTATCTTGACTTTGGTAAATTGATACTCTATCCGATAGTTTACGCATCACTAGAATATAAATCACGCATGTATTTTTAGTTAACGAAATATAATTTATGCGCCAATTTTCCGACGGACCCTATTGCCACCTCCACCATCTATGCAACTTTTCTATAAATTGCATTAAGTAAAATTGTAATGAGATCCCTTGTGATTGAAATAATTCTTTAGTAACCCAGAATCAACAAGCAATAAATATTTAAACAAAATTCAATGTAATAAAACTATCAAAGCAATCACACGAGACAGGAAGATGGAACAAAAAAGAAGCTGAATTTTTCACTATTAAATCCTAGGTAGCCATAGCCACACCTTAAAATCTAATTACAAGATTAGAGGTGTAAAAGTGGACATTTAATCTGAACGCAAACAGATTCAGCTATGTGCATATTCACCAATACTTAGCTTCCTATCACATGTTTCTTGCCAGTGAAAGGTTGAAAATTTTCCACTTGTTTCTCTTCGACTTCAATTGTGCCATCCCTTTATCTCGACTCTCTTTGGAGTCTTCTCAACATTGTTAGAACCGAAAACAAGTGTTCCCTTTCTCTTGCGGTCCACAATGTTGGTTGACTCAACAACCTTGTGTGATCCTCCCGTATTATCATCTTGAATCATGCCACTATCGACTTTTGTCTCCATAGGTTCCCTGTCCAAGCACCCGTGCTGGTGAATGGCCTAATTACTGGCTGTTCTTGATCAATCTCCTTCTTTTGAACGTCTGCTGGTTTTTCAGGTTCCTTATAGTCCAATGGAGGAGCAAAATCTGCCTAACATTCCGTCTCAATGAGACATATTGCCAGGTTTCGACTCCAAAATGTTAGGCCCTGTTTGATATCATGGGTTTTCCATGGAAAAATTTCCATTAAAACGACATGTTTGATAGCAATTTTTTTCCATTAAATTTGTTTTCCCCAAACCCCCCCAACGTGACCTCCTTTTCCATGGTTTTAAGAAAACTGGAATTCGCTGGGTTTTGGTAGGAAAATGGTTTTCAGCTTTTTTTTTATTTTTTATTTTTATTTTTTTCAGCAATGGAAACAAATTCTATTCACAATAGTAAAAAATTATATCCCTTTAATTGACAATTTTCATGAAAAATAAGGCCAAACGAATATCAAAATATCCAAAATTTCAACATTTTTCAAGTGAAAAATTATAACAATCAAACACATTTAACTGATAATTCCCATCAAAATACTTTCTAGGCAATTCGATTCCCTGAAATTCATTCTCTTTTCACCCAAATTTAATTCTTGCAATCAAACAGAGCCTTAATGTAGAACTTCGGGTTGCAAGTAATTAAACCATAATATCAAGATTTTTAGAATACATGATTTTCACATATAAATTTAATTGATCAAGAAACATACCTTAATATATGGGAGTTTAATTAAAAGATTTAGATCTGCAAAATAAAGTGAAACAAGAAACCAAGAAATTGTTCTCTCTCTTTACCTCTCTATAATTGAATTTTTAATTTGAAGGGTTTCATTCACATTTATAGGTAGAGAGAAGCAATTTCAAGTGTCATGAAAAACTGTCCACTTTTCATCAAAATAGACAGTTTTAAAATTGTCACTTATCAATGGGCCAATAGGATTTTAGTAATAATAAACCACTTTAATTAATTTATGAATAATTTTACTTTGGCCACATTAATTGATCTAACATTTTCCCACTTGGCCCATGTAATATGACATCGTTATGTGTTTTATAACATAATGCGCATACTAAAATCCTTCGGACATTGGTCGCTTAATATAACATCTTTAATTAAAGAATAATATGAGTCATGACGGTTTTGCACCATCATTTCGGCACAATTCTCCCATTAACATGACACATAATGAGAAGTTCAATAATTGTATTACAATAATGTCTTCGAAAAGACTATTCCTGTCAGCATTCATATAATCCATTCATATACATACACAAACTATTATGACAGGAATAATATTTTTGTTAAAAACAATACATAAACGAGTTCAATATGTCAATTACATAAATTTCATAATGTTAATGTTCATTTCTAATAATGTCCATTCTCTCAACATGTTTGTTAAATGTCTTTGGTAGCAATTCTTTCGTTAGTGAATTTGCAATCATAAGATTGGTGCTAATATACTCGATAATTTCAAGCCTTGAAATAAACTTGTATAGTCAATTTCCTTGAACCGTGGCCTCAAATCATGCCACAAACTCTACTTGTCCCCTGAACTAAATTCTTAGAGAAAGTTTTCGATAACTTCTTGATCCCGCTTACTAGATTTATTGGTTGTTAATTTTCCGTCTTAGTGTGAGATAGAGATAAGGATAAAGGTTTCCTTGAGCTGGACGGAGATTGACCCTTGAGTGCAAAGTCAGAAGGGAGCTTGACTGTAAGACCCGTTTGTCGAGCAAGGACGAAATTCGACCTTAGTGATCCGACGGTGCCGAGCGAAAGGGTTGTTACTCAACGGATAAAAGTTACTCTAGGCTAATGATCCAGAGAGACAAAAACTCTTTAGTTCATATTTTTATGGTAAAAAAAAGAAGAAGATAGGATTTCTGATTATTCGGACCTTCTATAGCAGATGCAGCAATGACTAACTAATTCGTACTTTTTCATGATGTAGTCCCTCCAACCAACATGAACATATAGCCAAATGTGGTCTTTTTAATATCCACACATCCAACAAAGTCTGAATTTGAATATCCAATGACCTCCAAGTTATCAGATCTCTTATAAGTGAATATGTGGTCTTTCGTTTCTTGCAAGTATCTTAACATTTTCTTTGTAGCTTTCCAATGATCAAGTCTTGTGTTACTTTGATGCATGCCCAAAAATCTGATAGTAAAACTGATGTCTAATCTAGTGCAAATCTGAGCATATATTAAGCTCCCAACAAGAGATACATAAGGAATAACTGTCATTTGTTTGCATTCTAATTTGTTCTTAGGACATTGCATGAGACTAAATTTGTCTTATTTCTAAATTGGAACGATACTCGCCCAGGAATTATTCATCTTAAATCTCTTCAAAACTTTACTGATATATGCTTTCTAAGACAGTCGTAACAATTTTTGTGACCAATCTTAAAATATTTCAATTCGAATCACATAGGTTGCCTCTCCCATATCTTTCATTTCAAAATATTTTAGAGAGAAATTTCTTAGTCTTGTACAATAGACTAATATCATTAGCAGCTAGCAAGATGTCATCAACATATAGAATCAAAAATATAAACTTGCTCCTATTGACCTTCAGTTACGTACATCGATCAACGATGTTTTCTTTAAATTCAAATGAAATAATGGTATCATTGAACTTAAGATACTATTGACAGGAAGTCTTTTTAAGTCCGTATATTTATATTTTTTTAACTTACACAATTACACACCACATATTTATTTCCTTCAACTAAAAACCTTCAGGCTGATCCATATAAATTTTATCCAAATTTTCATTTAGAAATTCAGTTTTCACATCCATTTAATGTAGTTCTATGTCGAGTGATTCTTTCTTGGAGACGGGCGAAAATGTCTCATTATAATCAATACCATGTTTCTGAGTAAAACTTTTTGGAAACAAGTCTTAAAGACTCATTTACACCCAACCCATTCACATGATTCAAGTAATTAGACAATAACTCAACTGTTTTATACTTCATAGATTTCAACTCATCTTTCATAGCATCTTACCACTTATCAGAATTAGTACTCTCAATGACCTGTGAAATGAAACTGGATCGTCATCAATAATTCCTTAGTCAAATTCAGACTCTTGCAGGTAAATCACATAGTCAACAGAAAATAATAGGTCTACGTGTCTTTGTGACCTTCTTAATTCTATTTCTTGTGGCTCATTTAGTGCCGATTCATTAGCAGCAACTTCATTGTAAGATATTTGATTATTTATTTATTGTTTTGGCAAATTGTCATGCTGTTCAACAATTTGAAGAACAACAACATTTGAAGAAGTTGAGGGTAGAAAAACTTGAACAATAACTTCTTGTATTTCCACTTTTCGTGGTTGTAAACTCCCACTAACTTCGCCACTTTCAATAACTTAACATTTCCAGTTTCAATACTTCTAATATTATGGTTATGATAAAAAATCTACA
>NW_019246092.1:18663-35317 GCF_002742605.1 Olea europaea var. sylvestris
CAATCCGGCACCACGATAGGACCCTCGCGTGCGGTGAATTCCAAGACACCGCAATGCTTTCTGGATTGTAATATTTTTTAATCCGAAACAAATATGGATCTGGGATTTGCCCGACAATCAATTCACGCAGGGATGAAATGGGCATAACAATTTTATCGCCACATTCATGTTCAGGATTTTTGGAATTGGATAAAGGAATTCAACGATATGCTTGTTTGAATCTGTAGTCCATATTAATTTTTCGTTCAAGAATTAACTGAGAAAGTAGAACCCTAAACCTGGAAATAGCTTGCTACTTCATGTCTCAAGTATTAATAACCCGTGACCAGTTAGGAGACTTAGGACTACAACTTTTGGTAAGACATAAACTGTTTTACTTATATAATTAGAACAAGGAAAATATGAATCCCATTACCGAAATATATGGTAATTGGAATTAGAATTTATTTTTCAAAAAATACTCAAAATATCAATATTCACCAACCCTACAAACAGATTGATTAGGGTATCCATTTAGCATTTGTTTCGCTTAGCTTATTTGAAAATTATTTTTCCTTGGACTTATTTCAAATAATCTAGGTATGTCTTTATTATAACCCTAACTAAACCCTCTCTCCTTTCTCTTGCAGTCATTTTTCTCTCTCATTCGACCGTTCGTTTGATAATTGAAGTGCAAATGGTCGTCAGATTTTTTTTTTTCGACTAGTGGTCTTTGCACCATATATAACAGGATGTTTTAGCGTGCAGGTGATGTCTATGTAAAGTAAAGTTGATCGGGATTCCATGGACGCATTTTTTGAGGTCAACAATTAATATTAGCATCTCCATGAATTACAATATATGTGACATTTAAATGGACAGATTTTTAATTGAAGTGGTATTAATGTTTAATGAATAGACATTCAAGTTTAATTTGATCTTAATTGGATTCCATCTATATTTCAATATTTTCGCCTACATGTCCTTTATTAACATTAAAAGAAAGATAATATAATGAAAACGGAAGACAGAGAAAATATAATATTCTAAACAACACAAACAAAAATAGAATCAATTAAATTATGAACATTAATCTGCGCAAAATAGACATAGCAGGGAGGGCCAAACGTGATATTAACTATACAGAATTAATTTAGAGAATTAAAGATTCTTTGTTTGTCTCAGTCCAATGAACTCTCTAACCTTAAAAATAAATTAAAGTGAATTTATTTCACTATCCAAACTTAGGGAGTCAAACTCGTTCTCTATATACTATTTATTAAATTATGGGCTGCACTAGATAATATTACGTATACTCATAAGTCAACTTCACCTACATTCTCATTTTTCGACTCGTTGCTTTGCAAAATGAACGTGAACTAACTATTTTAAAGAATATCCATGTTTAAAATTAATTAATGAATAGTCACCAAACTTAACATATTTTACTTTCGAATAAACCTCTGCTACATAAATAGGGCCACATGGGCCCCGTTTTTCCAGGGGGGACATGTGGACTTATTTTGAGAAGAATAAGAGTTTTGCTATGGAAACAGGTTCGGTGATCGAGCCACCTCGGTTCCTGTCACTTAAGCTTGTCAAATGCCCTGTTAGAATAGAAAAACTCGAGGAATAATTCACCCACCTACAAGGGGCGCCATCTATCTAGGACCCATGTGGCCTTTGACAACTTACACGATCCTTCACATTTTTCTTCTGAATAAAATTTCAAGTATAGGAAAAATTTAACAAAATGTATATCGATACTTATGTGGAAAAAGAGGATTGGTTTTTTTTTTCCCCAATAATGTCATTTTATGTGTTGTCTGTAAGGATTTTCTGTCAAAAAATTATATACTTGTAGCATGATTGTTTTCTTCTTCATCTTTAATATAGCATTAATATATTATTTGCACTACCAGATAATAAAAACAAATATGACTAATGTTATTACTTTCTTCTTTCTTTTGCCACCAAACATTTACATTGGTGTCTTTGGAGTCAAATATAGCAATTAATGATTTTATGTTTTTATTTCTGTAATCTGAAATCTAAAGCCTAATTAGTAGTATTGAAAGAAAAGAATGTATTTCCTAGTACACCTATAGACATCCATTTACATCTCCTTCTTTGAATCATGTCTTTCAATGGAGAACTTTTCGAGATCTTTTCATGGTTTTCTGTAAAAGACATATAAGGTTCACGTCCGTATGTAAATCAGCAAAAGGCTTGTTGGTGGATGACCCGTTCATCAAAAATCAGTACGAAAACATGAAATCCGTGGGAGATACAAGTTTTATTATTCAGAGGAAGACATATCCTAGAGGATCTCTTACATCCTTCAGCGACTCCACAGAAGGATGCCCAATTCCTTACTCGTCTCTAGATATTTTGGATAGCGTATACTCTATTGTTAATTCAAGCAATGGCTTGCTGCTTTGCAAAAACATACAAGACGATGAAAACCCTTTACTTTTATTTAATCCAGCAACTGGAGATACTCTTGGAATTCCCCTGCCATATGACTTCAACATATACAAGTCGGAATTTATTTTTGAGTGTGTAGGGTTGATTTCCACCACCACCACGTGTAAAATCGGGCTCAGTTTACCAAAATATCGACACTAACATCGTTGAGACAACTCCATCACCACCACTTGCCGCCGCCCACTCCGGTTGCTACTAATTGGAGAAGGAGAAGTCCAATAAGGTGCCCAAAAAGGTCACAGTGAGGGAGAGGGAGAGGGAGAGGGAGAGGCCAAGAGGGAGTCTCACAAAGAGAGGAGAAATTGGCACACACTATTGAGGCCGAGAGCAAGGGAGGGATTATATGCCAAGTAAAATGTCCAAATAGGTAAGTTAGGTTAGGGTTAAGTGGTGGACCAAAAATAAGGCTCGACTCAATTAAGTGGGCTTCAACAATAGTAATGTAGCCTTCCAAGGAATGAAGCGAGAACCGTGAGCAACAATAAATAAAATAGGTTGCTTCGAACGGTCCATAAAAAGTGTGGATTGTGTTGTCTCAATAATTGTGTCGATGTACTAATCAATCATATTGTCGAGGCCGATTGATAATAAACAACCGAGGTTACATCATTGCTCGGAGAGGTCGTTTGACAAAAAATTGCATAACAACCTCCATCTTGGTGTCAAAGGACCTGCAAAGAAAATTGTCTCCCATTAGTGACACCTCTAATAGAAAAAACAATAAAAATTGGAAATCATTTACCTGTACCAATGTTTAGAAATTCCTTACAACTCCTAAACTTTGCCAGTGGCAGTACCTTCGTCCCCATATCAGTTGGGTTGTAGTGGGTATGGACTTTCTCAAGTCTTACCACCTCTTGAGATACTATATCTCTAATGAAGTGGAGTCTAACATCAATATATTTAGTGCGCTCGTGAAAAACAGGGTTTTTGCATAAATGTATAGATGACTGACTATCATAATACACTACCACATAATCATTCAGGACACACAGTTCATGAAGTAGATCTCTAAGCCATAGAGCTTCTTTAATAGTTTCAGAGGTAGCAATATATTCTGATTCTGTAGTGGATAGTGCAACAATATGTTGTAACTGTAATTTCCAACTTACACATGAATTAGATAAGGTAAACACGTAAGATGAAGTAGATTTTCTACCATCCCTATCTCCCGCATAGTCAACATCTACAAAACCCTTTAATTTTATACCTTCTTTATTAGCACTAAACTTTAAGCCTACGTTACTAGTACCCGTCAAGTACTTTAACAGCCACTTTAGCGCTTCCCAATGTTCAGGTCCCGGATTAGCCATATATCTACTGAAAGTACTAACAGCAAAACCTAAATCAGGTCTAGTGCAAACCGTCAAATACATTATGGAACCAATCACATTTGAGTAAGGCACTCTACTCATGTATTCAACTTCACGCTCATTGCAAGGAGATTGTTCCTTCGATAAAACAAAATGATTAGCAAGGGACAACGTGACAGGTTTGCATTCACTCATATTGAACTTCTTCAATACTTTGGATATGTATGGAGACTGATACAAAAACAAAACAGAATTTGACCTATCTCTTTCGATTTCAATACCTAAGATTCTCTTAGCCTTACCTAGGTCTTTCATGTCAAATTCACCACTTAGTTTTGCTTTTATGTTATTTATCCACTTAGAGGATGATCCAATCAAAAGCATGTCGTCCAAATAGAGCAACAAAAATAGATAATTATCATCAGTCTCATTGTGTTGAAAATACAGGCAGTGATCAAATTTACTTCTTTGGAACCCTATAGTGAGTACAAAGGAATCAAACCTCTTGTACCACTGTCTAGGAGATTGTTTTAACCCATACAAGGATCTTTTCAAAAAATACACATAATCAGGTTTTGACTTATCCTTAAAACCTTTAGGTTGATTCATGAAAATTTGTTCAATAAGCTCACCATGTAAGAAAACAGTTTTTACGTCAAGTTGTTCAAGTTCCCAGACAAATTGTGCAACTAATGCGAACATGACCCTAATAGTGGTGAACTTAACAACTGGTGAGAAAATTTTATTATAATCAACACCCTCCTTCTGTATGTAGTCTTTAGTCACTAACTTAGCTTTAAACCTTAGGGGTTCCAAGCTGCTAGTTCCTTCCTTAACCTTAAAAACCCATTTGCAATCAATAATTGATTTATTCTTAGGCCTAGGTACTAGCTCCCAAGTATGATTCTTTTCTAGAGAATTCATCTCTTCTTTCATTGCCTTAAGCCATTCATTAGATTGATCACTGCTTATTGTTTCTTCAAAAGTCTTTGGCTCTTTATCAGCTAGTTCTTCATAACTAGCCTGGGCAAAAGCTACTTCAGATTCAAAACCAAACCTTCTAGGTTCTCTCGTCTGTCTCCTCTCTCTATCCATAACTAAGTTATAGTTAGCTAAAAGATTTTCTTCCTCATAGTGTTCTTCTGTCACTATTTCGTTACTATTCTCCACTTCGGGTTCCTGAGTTTGAGTCTCCACCTCATTTGAAACAGTAGGGGCAGGTGGACTGAGTTTTCCTAACACCACCTCAAACTGGTCTCTCTCTTCACCTGATTCTACTTCACTCTCAGGTTCAGTTTTCCCTTTAATACACGGCATCTCATTTTCGTTAAACGTGACATCTCTACTTATGATGATTTTAACTCCTTTTTGGCTTCTATCCCATAACCTATAACCCTTAACACCCTCGGGGTATCCTAGGAAAACACACTTCCTAGCTCTAGGTTCCAGCTTACCCTCACTTTGATGAGAAAAAGCTGTACAGCCAAAAGTTCTAAGTATCGAGTAATTACTCAGTTTACCCGACCATATCTCATGCGGAGTGTCATCATTCAATGCAGCAGAAGGAGTAAGATTAATCAAATAGCAAGCTGTCATAACAGCCTCACCCCAAAATGACTTGGGAACACCCGAACTGATCATCATGCAACGTACTTTATCAAGTATGGTTCTATTCATCCTTTCTGCTACCCCATTTTGCTGAGGGGTGTAGGAAATGGTCTTATGTCTAGTTATGCCACTTTCTTTACACATACTGTCAAATTATTTATTGCAGAATTTCAGGCCGTTATCTATCCTTAAAAATTTGATTTTCTTGTCAGTTTGGTTTTCCACTTATCTCTTCCAATTATTAAAACTATCGAAGGTCTCAGATTTATCCTTCAAAAGATAGACCCACACTTTCTTAGTGTAGTCATCAATAATAGATAGGAAATACCTATTACCACCCGATGTGGGGTTACTAGCAGGACCCCAAAGATCAGAGTGCACATATTCGAGCATGTCTTTAGCTCTATTAACACTCTTGGAGAAAGAAGTTTTGTGATGCTTACCAAGCACACAATGATCACAAAATGGCAAATCTGACACAGTCATTACAAAAAGCACAATTTTCATTAAGTAGCTTAAGTCTCTTGACCCCTACGTGAGCAAGTCTATTGTGTCATGTGTGTGTGTGATCAATCTTGGCAGAGGAGATAGAGGAATTCACATCTCTAATCACTTCCCCAGTAGTAATGTATATATCGTTTTTCTTAATTCCCTTAATGGAAACTAAAGCACCCTTGATCATTTTTAGCATACCATTTCTAATTTTACCAGTAAAGTCATCCTTTTCAAGTCTCCCTACTGAAATCAAATTTCTAGACAATTCAGGAATATATCTAACATCCTTTAACGTATACACAAAATCTGTGTCAAATTTTACGTTTATGTCACCAATTGCAGCAATAGTATATGTAAAGTTATCACACAGTACAACATGCCCAACGTTAGATTCATGCAACTTCTAAAACCAGTGCTTTTCAGACGTCACATGAAAAGATGCACCAGAATCAAGTATCCACTCATGGTGCGGGAATTAGCAGTTAGATTTAATTTAGCAGTGTATGCAACTGGACTTGTAATCATATAGACCTCACTATCATTTATATCAGAAGTAGATGCTAACACATTTACCTCATCTCTCTCCTTAGCTTTTAGTTTACCCTTCTCCTTATGACAATCTTTTATAAAATGCCCTGAGTTTCTACAACCATAGCATTTTCTTGCCTTAGTCCTAGATTTTGATCTAGACCTACCTTTGCTCTTCTTTTTCCATCCATTACCACTTGACTCGCCACTAGTTTGATATCCCTCATAACTATTTTGCCTAAATTGAGTTCTACCCCGCATCATATATACCTCACCATTCCTCTTATCATGTTTTTCAGCCCTAATTTCCATTTCTTTACTTCTAAGGGAATCTATGACAATTTCAGGTGTTAACGTGTCTCTACCATACTTAATGGCGTTCTTAACTTCCTTATAGGAATCAGGGATTGCATTGAGCAAAATTATAGCCTTATAAGTTTCGGACACAGTCTCATCACAATTAACTATGTCTTGCACCAATTTGTTAAACACGTTTAGATTGTCATCAAGATCCTTTGAGGGATCCATTTTGAAACTGAAAAAACGTTCAAGCAGGTAAAGTTTATTAGGTGTAGACTTAAGCAAATACAAGTCTTCTAATTTCTTCCAAAATTCTTTAGTGTTTTTTAATTTACCCACCTTTCTTAAAACGGCGTCAAACAAGTGTAAGATAATTGAGGTATAAGCAAGCTCATCGGCTTCTTCTCTTTGTTCTTGTGAAAAATTAGTTGAAAAATTGCCTTCAATGGCTTTTGAAACCTTTTGTTGGATTAAAATACCCTTCATTTTTTGTTGTCAAATAGCAAAGTTACCCTTTCCGTTAAAAATTCCCAAATCAAAACTGTGAGTTGTTATCTTCACACAATAGTCAAAAAATGCACAAACCACAATCAAACCACACAAAGTAATCCTAGAGGTCACAGACAATATACACCGTTCTAGATTCCCAGGGTTTCGTAAGACTCGCGGTCTTAGATCAAGAGAATGTTCGAAAGGGTAAAGTCACGGTATTTCTAACGGAATAAGTAAGCAACGAAAATAACAGTGCAGCAAAAAATACGTCTAGCAGATAACTAGTCCCACAGTAATTTGATCACTAAGAATTACAAGACTGATTTTAAACCAAAAACAAATACTTAATCAAAAAAATCAATCAAGAGCACGTAACCCTAATTTTAGCACAAGCAATGACAACCCCCAACCTATTGTCACCCCCACACGGTGACGCGCTAATGCTAAAAAATTAACGGGTTAAGCCAATTTACCAGAGCGGACGTGTCTGAGTCCGTATAATCGAGAGAGATGTGAATCTACTGCTTTAGGGCCGCAATCTTGGCCTAAAGTAATTCAGTAGATATATGCAGATTCAACCATAGATCCACCGGGGACAAAATTGTCCAACTTTTTTTTGTATAACTTGAAACAAAAAATAAACAGTATCAGTACGCTCAGGGGATTAAAATGAGCAAACTGCCCGAAGGAAGTTTGCCCGGAATCGCCGCCACCGCCACGCGCCACACACGAAGGGGCGCCTCAACCTTCTGGTCCCGAATATGGGATCGGTTTCACCGGAAAGTGAATGGATTGGCCGGAAATGAGGGTTGCAACCACGGTTTTTCACCCAAACCCGCGACTCGCCGCCGATTTTTGCTGATTTTCAGGCCGGGGAAAGTTGCTACTGCTCTGATACCGGATGTAGGGTTGATTTCCACCGCCACCACATGTAAAACCAGGCTCAGTTTACCAAAACATCGATACTAACATCGTTGAGACAACTCCAACACCACCACTTGCCGCCGCCCACTCCGGTTGCTACTAATTGGAGAAGGAGAAGTCCAATAAGGTGCCCACAAAGGTCACAGTGAGGGAGAGGCCGAGAGGGAGTCTCACAAAGAGAGGAGAAATTGGCACACACTATGGAGGCCGAGAGCAAGGGAGGGATTATATGCCAAGTAAAATGTCCAAATAGGTAAGTTAGATTAGGGTTAAGTGGTGGACCAAAAACAAGGCTCGACTCAATTAAGTGGGCTTCAACAATAATAATGTAGCCTTCCAAGGAATGGAGCGAGAACCGTGAGCAACACTAAATAAAATAGGTTGCTTCGATAAAAAGTGTGGATTGTGTTGTCTCGATAATTGTGTCGATGTACTAATCAATCATATGGTTGAGGCCGATTGATAATAAACAATCGAGGTTACATCATCGTCCGGGGAGGTCGTTTGACAACAAATTGCCTAACAGAGTGCAATGCGAATGAAATTAGTGATGACTATCTGCTGCTGGCAATAGAGTTCGAGTCCATTTGGAATCCAACTTACTATTCTATGCTTTACTCATTCAAAGAACAGGTTTAGAAAGATAAATTAGAACTCAATCTTGGAGATAGCTATATTCTTTTCAAAAATTCAGTTTATCAAAATGGAACTGCTTATATGATTTCTGACCACACAGCTCCATATCTTGTGGCCTACAGTATTCAAAATCGTGAAGAAAGACTACTGAAAGTTCCAAAAAAAAGCCAGAAAAGATGTGGGGCATGCTAAAAGATCCACTGCAGGAATTTTCAAGAACTTGTTGAAATCCATCGGTTTGGTTATTCTCATTGACAACGTATTTACTGTGTGGTTTCTCGTCGAGCAAAAAAAGGGTTTATGGAAGCAGGTTTACTAAAGGCGCGAAAGCTAAAGGACTGATGGAGACCGACCTAAAGGTATCTCACTTGACAGTTCAGAATGGACACATTCTACTTATTACAACAGAAGAAAAAGTTTATCGGTACAATTTGACATTAGGGGATCGTACTAATAATGGATTACGAGTTGAGGAAGTTTTTGGTCAGCGGTGTGGAGAATGGGATTACTTTTATTCCTAAACCAGTAGCCTTCGTCCATGTCCGCCGGACGCAGCAAAATTGTCTGGACACATTCTGTAAGAAACTTAATTCTCTTGCACTTACATATAGACCCGGTCGTTCAACTGTTAAATTGGCACACATAAATATTTCCTCTTTCATGATCATCTAATTGCGATTTGTTGTATATTTCTCACTGTGGATGATTTATTCAAAAAGTTTCGTTTCGTCCACCCAGAGTTTTGGATAACAGGATATGATGATAATCATTGTCATTATGTCATAGTTGTAAGCTTTCATTGAGCATTTAAAATCAAATCTCGAGTTCATTACTGACTTGTTGAAAATTAAGCCTATGTTTGGCTCATTGTATCTAGGTGCACCTCTATTTCATGAAGAAAAATAAAAAAAAAATGCAAAGAATGGGGGAAAAAAGCAAAACATTTGCAAATTAAAACAAACAAGCATTGTCATGTTCTGGTCAAAATAGTCAAAGCTGGAATTTTCTTCTCTTCGGGGGATGCGGGGCATTAATGACTGGATTTGTCTAATTTTTCCTGTCAGAAACCAAGAATATTCCGATAGAGAAGATGGAGAAAATATGGGGGGAGCATACTTTCTGGAAAAGATTTGTTCCCTGTAATCAAGATAATGAAAAGAGTAAGACTGAGGTAGCATGATCCTGCAAATATGTATGCTTCATAGTCTGTTAGGCCAAAGGTTTATATGCTTTTATCTTCCTGTCGTGGATAATCAGAGCTACATGATATTCTATGTTCTGTATAATGAAACCAGCATTATATTAGAACAGGTTTCCTGCTCAAGTCTCCATTTATAAATTCAGGCAAAAGTCAAGGGAAACATTAATTTCAACAATATATTCATAACTATTAATCATTATTATCTAAACATTTGGTGGGATGTACTACCATTCCTATTTATAAACCACTTATAAATTTGCAAAACAGAGGCTGATTTAAGTTTTTATATTGAGTAATTTCTAACTTTGGCTACATAATATACATAGATAAGATATGAAACAATCTACTGATGTTCCATCTGTTTAACCAATCACTTCCTTGTTGTTTCCTACAATTTTCTTTCATAACCATTGAATTTTTTTTTTTTTTTTTTTCCCTCTAGATCCTATCCACTTGTTCAATTTGCAAATTCATTTGCCTGTAGAAATAACACGAAAAAAAAATTATTTCATTATTACTACCCATCTTCCAAAGAAGTAGAATATCCCAGCCTTTAAATGGCTGAGCATGAAATTAAATTGAAGTTCAATGATTGTGACAAAATAAAGTTAAAATAATAGCCAGGTCTGAAGGGCCATCCTTGGTATGGCTCGCTACATTCGAATAATTTATTCAGATTATTTATCAAAATCAAAATCAAAATCAAAATCCACATCAAACATGAGCTTATTTACAAATTTAAGCTTAGCCACATAAAGTTTTAGTAATATCTCAATTACATCACTAAATTTTAATTTTTCTCAATTGAATCATTGAATTTCACATTTTTTCACCATCCTGTCTCTTATCATCTCCAAACTAACAGGAATTACTTAGTTGTCAATCATACAAAATTGATCTTCTATGTAACCCTGAAAAAGAAAATATTTAAATACGATTATGACAATATCTTCAGCTGAAAAGGTAAAAAGGATTATTTTATTTTATTTTGCTGCTTTTATAACATGAGATGTAATTGCAAGTTGCCATGTCATGCATTGATTACCTAGATGTTCTACTATGATAAGCAACTTTCATAAATTTGATAGACAACGAAAGTGGTGAAATTTAAAACTAAATTAATATTTAGTATGTCTTGAAACTAGATTGAAGTTCAATGACCTAATTGAGAAAAATTGAAGATGTGCTTGTAAGTCCAAGTAGAAGATCAACGTCAAATCATTATGCTTTTGAAGTCCAAATTTTTTAATATGCCAGCATCAATACAACATAAAAATTCATGGACTAAATCCAATAAAACATAGAACACATACTAATCATGGTAGTTGGATCTAGCCCTTGTCCACCTGTGTTAAAATGTCTCATTGGAAAGTTTAACAAGAGTACAAATTTGTTTATTCGAATCTTGTCTTCAACATATGCTCTGATTGTAGCCCTTGCCTCAATCTAGATTTTTTTTTTCGTTATCAGCTTGAAGAAGGCCATGGCAGTTGGTCTAGCAATTCAAAGTGAAGGAGCGGAATATGCTGGCAAGATTACATGGTTTGTAGTGTTATCTTGTATGGTTGCTGCAACTGGAGGAATCATATTTGGTTATGACCTTGGAATTTCAGGTTTTTTATTTACTTGTTTCTTGTCGATCATCGATGAACTGATTGAATTAACTTAAATATTGAATGAAAATAATTTGAAGTGGTTGATTAAATTCTATATGTTTGTGTGAAGGTGGGTTGACCTCAATGGAATCATTTCTGAAGGAATTCTTTCCACGAGTATACAAAAAAATGAAGGAAGATACAAAGACAAGCAACTATTGCAAATTTGATAGCCAGTTGTTGACACTTTTTACTTCCTCTCTCTATGTAGCTGGTCTTATTTCCTCTTTCTTTGCTTCACCAGTCACTAGGACCTTTGGTCGGAAGATATCAATCTTGATTGGTGGAACTGCATTGGTTGCCGGTGCTGTCCTTGGTGGAGCGTCTTACAATATTTACATGCTATTGTTTGGTCGTGTTTTGCTGGGTGTTGGCCTCGGTTTTACCAATCAGGTAAAGTGACTTCCACGTCTCTCCTTTTTTTCTCAATTTTGTTATCATTCCGTATTTTTATTTATGTGTTCTTCATATTTCTCGAACGAAGATTATAGAATGAATCAGGAAATAAGTCCAGATTTCCACACCAACAGATATAGTACAGTGCAAAGATCTGTACATCTTAATGGCAGGTTGGAAAAAATGAGAAGATTTAGCTATCTAATACTCTTATAGTGTTTATTGTTTATTAAATGACTTTATGGGGCATTTTTCTTCTGTTGATTTTTCCATATCAATATATCATAAAGCTGAGGAGAAAATGTCTTAAGTAGGAAATATTATTATGGAATTTGTAGATACCGGAAACAGAGTTACCTAAAAAAAAAAAAAAAAAAGTCTAATTCGACCTAATCATACCATGCAATCCTTTAAAAATCTTTCTCAGTGAATTATTGAAAATTAAATGGTTCTTTTTTTATGCTCAAACAAAAAAAATAAAAATAAATAATGTTCTTCAGACAATGTTATAGGATGTGCATGCAGATTTATATTTAAGTGAAACAATCGCATTTGTTTTTTATTACAGATTATTTTGTACCACTCGATATAAATTTGTTAACATTCTGCATATCACCTATTGTCTGCAGGCAATTCCATTATACCTCTCAGAAATGGCACTCCCGAAATACAGGGGAGCTTTTAACATGGGCTTTCAAATCTGTATTAGTTTCGGTTTTATGCTAGCTACATTGATAAACTACTGCGCTGTTAAAATCAAAGGAGGTTCGGGTTGGCGAATTTCATTATCAATGGCAGTAGCCCCAGCTGCAATTCTGACTATTGGGGCATTTTTCCTCCCGGAGACACCAAATAGCCTAATCCAGCACGGAAACGACCATGAAAAGGCCAAGCGAATGCTGCAAAGAATTCGAGGTGTTGATGATGTCCAAGTAGAACTAGACGATCTCATAAAAGCAAGTTATGCTTCAAAATCTGTCAAACACCCGTTTAAGAATCTCTTGCAAAGAAAATATAGGCCTCAACTCGTTATGTCAATGGCGATTCCCTTCTTTCTGCAAGCGACAGGAATCAATGTGATGGGGTTCTATGCTCCAGTAATCTTTCAGACAATTGGTTTAGCCGAAAGTGTATCGCTGTTGTTAACAGTTCTGATCTCATTTGTGGGCTTTGGTTCGACAATGGGGTCATCTTTGGTAGTCGACAAACTTGGCAGACGAGCTTTATTTCATTTGGGCGGGATTCAAATGTTCATTACAGAAATTTTAATTGGAGGAATAATGGCAGCCAAATTGGGGGATCATGGAGAATTAAGCAAAGGGTATGGCATATTAGTTTTGATCTTAATTTGCGTATATGTTGCTGGTTTTTGTTTGTCATGGGGACCACTGGGATGGGTCGTTCCAAGTGAAATTTTTCCACTGGAAATAAGGTCGGCAGCACAAAGTATTAATGTAGCTACCAGTCTTCTCTTTACATTCGTCATTGCTCAAGGTTTTCTTGCTATGCTTTGCGAAATGAAGTCTGGAATTTTCTTCTTCTTCGGGGGATGGGTGGCATTAATGACTGGATTTGTCTACTTTTTCCTGCCAGAAACCAAGAATATTCCGATTGAGAAAATGGAGAAAATCTGGGGGGAGCATACTTTCTGGAAAAGATTTGTTCCTTGTAATCAAGATAATGAAAAGAGTAAGACTGAGGTAGCATGATCCTGCAAATATGTATGCTTCATAGTGTGTTAGGCCAAAGGTTTATGCTTTTATCTTTCTGTCGTGGATAATCAGAGCTACATGATATTCTATGTTTTGAATAATGAAACCAGCATATATATTAAACAAGTTTCCTGCTCAAGTCTCCATTTATAAATTCAGTCAAAAGTCAAGGTCAAACATTAATTTCAACAATATATTCATAACTACACATTTGGTGGGATGTACTACCATTCCAATTTACAAACCACTTATAACTTTGCAAAACAGCGGCTAATTTAATTTTCCATGTTGAGTATTTTCTTACTTTGGCTACATAATATACAGAGAAGTTATGAAACAATCTATTGATGCTCCCAACTGTTTAGCCAATCACCTTCTTCTTGTTTCCTACAATTTTCTTCCAAAAACATTGTTTTTTATTTTTTATTTTTTTTCTAGATCCTATCCATTTGTTCAATTAGCAAATTCATGAAAACAAATTCATTTCATCATTACTACCCATCTTCCAAAGAGGCAGAATATCCCGGTCCTTAAATGGCAAAGCATGAAATTAAATTGAAGTTCAATAATCATGGCAAGATAAAGTTAAAATAATAGCCAGGTCTGAAAGGCCATCCTTGGTATGGCTCGCTACAGTCAAATAATTTATTCAGATAATTTATCAAAATCAAAATCCACACCAAACATGAGCTTAGCCACATAAACCCACTTTGTAAACAAGTTCATAAACCCACCAATATAGGATTTAAAGCTTTATACTCCCAGTACCTACTACCATTTATATTTATACTAGTCTTTGCCCGTGCAATGCAAGGGTTGGAATATTTTTAAGGTAATTTTAGTGTGTTAAATGTGCTGAATTATCGTGAATTATATCCTCGACTCAATGTTAGCTAGGGGATGCACTGGGATAGACTTTTCTTATTGAGTATGTTGAGAGACTTATCAAAGCAATACCATTTCAAACGAAGCAAGCAGATGAAGAAGTCCATTTTTCAGTAATAAACATTTTATTGCCAGTGACAATAATAAAGATTTTTCTAATTTGTGATGAAATACGAGAAATATAATGTCTATCCAACTTCATTCCCTCAACTACTTTTAACTCATTGAATGTTTTTCCATTCTACAACAGCATATGAACACCTTATCGGATTTACGAAATGTGTATCTACATTGCTTTTACATGTATCTCTTCATCACAGATTCACAAGAAACATCAACTCCCACTACTCAACAATTAAAAAAGGAAAGTTATTTCAGTCCAAAAGAGACATACTTCATTCAGTTCTTAACTTCACTAAAATAGACTGAAGTATATTATTGAAAAATTTCGATTCTGGAACAAACAATGCCATTGAAGACCTGACATTTCTAGAAAGTTCAATTGCAGCTATGGTAGGAACTCTAAGCTAACTAAGAATCTCTCTAAAGAGGTTTGCAGGGTCAAAAATTCTCTTCTCATTTGTTGCTAAACGAGATGGGGTCAAAATGATGCAATTGGAGTCAAACCATTTGTTCTCTGCAACTGGAGTTATTCAAGACTCAGCAAACATGTCTCTCTCTTTTTCTAACACATTTGTAAATATTTATGTGTCTATATGCTTAAGTGTTGTTTGTTTGCTTGTTGACTTACTGTTAATTATACGGGGAATTCACCTTTGATTTTAGTGTTCCATGTATTTCATTAAAATAATCTCAGGCAAAAAAGCATTAAACAAAAGCTCCACATTTTGAAAATAAATTGAAAAGAATAAAAATTGATTTTCAATAGATTTCATAAGGGAAATAATAAGATTAGAAGAAACTGGCAGAACATATGTTTCTTTTCATTTCTCCGCTTATAATAAAATCTATGAAAAGGCTGCGCACATCATAGCGAGCTGCAAATTTAGCAACAACCCATCTTTCTTGTTGAATTGATAAAAAATTTTACCTTGCTTGCTAACTTTTTCATTCTTGACACAATCAATTATCCAGGATTTTCCTCTTTCAAAAGATTGGACAATCTAACTCAATCACAAATCAACAAGTAGAACTATCAATCATTGCCAGCATACAATTTAATTTTATTCCATCACTTAAATTTGTTGAATGAAATGAAGCATCCAGACCAATAGCTTTATTTGCATCCAAATGTTTATCTAGATCATTCCTTCCTAAGTTCCAGAAGATTAGTCTGTAGAAGGAAATGCCTACTTAGCTTTTGCTTACTCTTTAGTCTAAGAGAAAGTAGCAATATTTTGTTGGGATACATAAAATCTATCATAAGAAAGCTCAAGGGGAACCAATCTTGCAGGCTGGGGAGGGAAGGCCTCACAACTACTGTATAAACAACCTGTTCCTTCCCATTCCAGACATCTTAATTCCTTTAGGATCAATAAACCAACACACCTTTTTTAATCACCAACTTATAGTGACGCTCTATTCACATTATGGTTATCATACCTCTGAACCCCTTTATATTCTGTAGACTATACATCCCAATATTTCTCGAGAATTGTACAATTTTAAGTATTCAGACTTTCAACTCTATCTCTTATTTTGCCCCTTGGTGGTTATGTGTTTCCAAATTCTTCTTTCCTTGCATTACTTTTCTCCTTTCTGACTAATCCCTTTCTCTTCATGGCAAAATTCTGTATCCATTATCCAGAGAAACCTTTGAGAACAATTGAAATAGATGTCAATTTTTAGAAATAATTGACTATCTTGAGCAATGAGAAAAAACGGTGTATCCAAAAAATGAATAACCCAAATCTTGAACAACTAATTTGTTATTGAAGATACCCCTTCACAAATTGAGATTTAAGCAATTTTTATGAAAGGGGGAAAAAAACAAAATGAAAACTTGCCTTATATTGATCATAACGAGTCCAGTCACTAGAGCTTTAGGGGAAAATGAAGTGCTTCAGGTGGATCTCGCCTACG
>NW_019246092.1:35536-35727 GCF_002742605.1 Olea europaea var. sylvestris
CGGGTAATTGGCACAAAACGTCCCTCCCTTTCAAGTCTATTGTGGAAAACGTCCCTACCTTTCATTTTTTGGCATTTTTGCCCTCATTTCAACCTTTTTTTGCGCTGAACGTCCTTCCGTCCATGTTCCGTCAGTTTTTCCGTTAATTAAATACAAAAATACCTTTTTCTTTCCATAAACAAGGGTAAAAT
>NW_019246092.1:36124-57402 GCF_002742605.1 Olea europaea var. sylvestris
AGCCTTCTACAGGAAATTAACGGCGTAAAAGTATAAAAAATATATAAACCAGTCATTTTTGCCTATTTACTCATAAATAGCATTACTTTTTTTAAATGCATTTTAGACTAATTATGTAACAAGTCCGCATATTTGCCTCATGACAGAGATTTCTAAATTCTAAAAAAATTGTCATCTTATGTTTCAGAATTATATGTAACTAAGATATTTTAGAGACAATTCAAGAACACATTTTTGCGTAAGATAAACACTTCATCTCTAAAATAACAACAATCGAATATATTTTTCCATAGATAGCACTCGCCAGCATGCTCATAGATAAGATTCCTAAGAAACAACATTTCTTCGAGTAAAAAGTTTGGGTAGTCACCTAACTTTCCCCTTTGTCATGTCGTGGTCACCCAACTCATACTTGCGGCTGAAGGGTCACCCAACTCCCAAACTCACTGCCCCGTTCATCACCCGGCGTCCCAGCCGTTTGAAACCTTCCGACGTGGCTTCACGGCAGCTGAAGTGGCAATTGACGGCATCAAACTCGGCCAACGTGGACACGATTCGAGCTACAAAACACGATCCTTCGCTGAAAGAATCAAAATCCCCATTGTTCCTAAATTCTGAACCCCTGCCCTAAATCTATTCCCGTCAAAATTCTCCCTCAATTTGATTTGCAGAGTGTCGCCGTCTTCCAAGTGACCCGGAAACCATCCACGCACGGCCTGAAGGTTCTTCGACATCGTGAAAGAGGTAATGTCAAGAAGTTCCATATGCTATTTTGAATGGCCGAATCTGAGTTTGGTAATGCAATGTGGACCTGGTTTGAAATTAAATGTTGAAAATATCATGAAGTTGGGCTTATTGGTATTATCTTTCATTTACCAGTATTGAATTTTTTTGATTAATGATGTTGAAAATGTACTGTAATATCATGAAGTTCTATGGTTTTTCATGAAGTTAATATGATGAAGTTCCAGTACTGGTGTTATCTTTTCCTCTATTTATTGTTATTGAATTTTTTGGAAGTGGATGCATAAGTATGATGCAATGGTTATTTTTGCAGTTTTTGAATTTGCTCGACAAATGTTCAACAAGTGAAGGCAAGGATCTTTAGAAACTGTTTCAGTTTCAGGCGATTTTTCTTCTCCCTTGAAGTTGTTTCAGTTGCACTCATGGAGGGAGACCAAAGTGGAGGTAAGTACACAACAAATAGCAGCTGATTTAATTGTCTACATTAGAGGTGGAAGAAATATATTTGGTTTAATTTATTTTTATTTTTTTGCACGGATTTTTACAGGTGGTGAGGAAGACTCTGACTTCTCTCAATCGGATCTTGATATGGCCTCTGAGGAAGACGATATGCTGTATGATCTTAATGTGATAGACGGTATTGAATTTGGTATGGACAACAACATAGTAGGACAAGGTGAAGCAGTAGTGCTTCGAGGGGAAATGGATGAGGCCAACACATTTGATGACTTGGAGTATCCATCCTCCGAAGAGCTAATGCTGGAATGTTCATCAGACGAAGAGGTTGGTCATCGCTTCCCTGAATTCTTTGCTGAGACGGATATGAGAAATCCGAAGTTAGAGGTTGGACAACTATTTCGATCAATGCAAGAGTTTAGATGCGCGGTGAGAAGTTACGGTGCTCTAAACGGATATAATGTGAAGTTGAGGTGTAATGATAGGAAAAGAGCTCGAGGAGTTTGCAAACCGGGGTGCTCTTGGAGGATTTGGGCTTCGAAGTTGAACGAGACTGAGACGGTGCAAGTGAAGTCTTACACGCAAGAACACACATGCACACGGAGTAAAAACAACAGACATTGCAACTACATTTTCTTGACACATCGATATATTGAACAATTTAAAGTAGATCCTAATTGGAAGACAAAGTCCATTTTGGCGACTGTAAGGAATGATCTGAAGACGGAAATAAGTAGAAATGTTGCTTGTAAGATAAGGCAATATGCGAAGGAGATCCTGTTCGGTACCTTGCAGGAGCAATTTGGCCTATTGAGGAGATATGCTGCAGAAGTTTATAGAACAAACCCAAGATCTTCTGTATTCATCACCCTGAATGAGCAAGTATTCAAGGGAATATATATATGCTTTAGTGCCTGCAAAGCCGGGTTTAGGGATGGTTGTAGGAAAGTGATTGGTGTTGATGGGTGCCATTTGCGGGGTTGTTTTGGTGGTATTATGTTAACGGCAGTTGGACAGGATGCTAATAACTGTATTTACCCAGTGGCGTATGCCGTCGTCGAAAAAGAGAATACGGAGGTGTGGAGATGGTTCATGAAGTCTCTGGCTGAGGATATTCAAATGGAAAATGGATGCGGGTGGACATTGATGACTGATAAGCAAAAGGGGCTTCAGAACATATGTGATGAATTGTTCCCGAAGGCAGAACATCGATTGTGTGCGACATCTGTACACAAATTTTTTCAATGCGGGATTCAAGAGCAAAATTCTTAAGGATTATCTTTGGCGTGCGGCGAAGTCCACAACCGTCACCGAATTTAAAATGTGGATACAAAAACTTCGCGATGTGAGTACTGCTGCTTATAATTGGTTGATACAGAGGCACCCTCAGGAGTGGAGTCAGTCACATTTTTCGGTGCGTTCGAAGAGCGATATGGTACTTAACAATGGCTACGAAGTGTTCAATAAGACATTGTCAGAGGACAGAGAGAAGTTGATACTGAATATGCTGACATCGGTGCATATGACTTTCATGACAAGAATACAGAAAAGGCGAGATAAGATGGTAGGATGCCATGGTCGTTTGTGTCCAAAGATTCAGAAAAAGTTGGATAAGACAAGCGATATGTCAAGGGAATGTATTTTGCACTTTTCAGGGGGGCCGAAGTGGCAAGTAGAATGCAGTTATGGGACATTTGTCGTCGATCTCGAGAAACGAACATGTGCGTGCAGAAAATGGGATATCACAGGTATACCATGTATGCATGCCGTTGCCGTGATACGGGACTGCAGGAATCAACCCGAAGATTTCGTTGACAACTGTTATAGTATTGAGACATACATGGGATGCTACAATAATATTGTGAACCCAATTAATGGAAAATTATTGTGGCCTGAAGTAGATGCATCTACAATTTTTCCCCCCAAGTGGACCGTGCCTCGTAGGGGAAAAAACAGAAAAAGAGGCGAAAACAGGCAGAAGAAATGGTTGTGTGCACGAAGGGAAAAGCATATGTGAAGAAGAAGGGGGTTGTGACGATGACTTGCTCGCAATGTGGATTGAAGGGACACAATAAGCGATATCATTCCAGTGCAAATGCGCCAGTTGATGTAAGCGTACCATTTTATTTGTGCATTTAAGTCTGACATTCATTCTGAATAATGTCATATTGTTAATTTCTATCTTACCGCAGGATTGGGTAGAAGCTGAAATACAACCAGTTGAAAATAATTGCAATGTATTGGTAAATGAACAAGTAAGATAAGGACTAGTTGCATTTTGTGGTGTCATTTACTAATTGTGTTTGGCCGATATTAATCATTATAGTTCGGTTTTAATAATTGTGTTTGGCAAGGTAAATTGGTTGCAACAAGAGGGAAGGGACCATTGAGCCAAGGCCGGATGGAAGAAAATCAAATGCAATTCATGCCTACGCCTACGATTTCTAGAGGATTGCCGACAAGGATATTAGAATATGGACCAGCAGCTACTTTTGGTCAATGAGTTGCAACACATTGCTGATGTTGAAATAGCCATGGTGGCTTTTTTGTCATTGGAGTCTGTATGTTTTGTTAAACTATTTCTTGGATGTCCTCTAGTGTGTGTGTGAGTTAGGAATGATTCCAGTTAGCTGCATAAAATTAGCTAGCTGTAAATTTTAAACTTTTGAGAACGCATTTTGAATTGGGTGTAGGCCTTTTGATGATGGGATATCAATGAAATACACTGGTTTTTGTCCATGGCAATATTCCTGTTATTTAGAACTTCTAAGTTTGTTGCTGGCTGTACAAGTTGGTTGGACTGCCCTTCATTTGGTCAGGAAATAGGATGTTCAGTACCTTCAAAAGTTCCTTTAGGTGAATCATTCAATGATTGTATGGATGAATGAACCAAAGATGGAGGAATTATTTTGTGTGTGGTAGTAATATTTCCTGTACCTGAACAAATGGCAGTGAATATTATTTCGATGATATCTCACATTCAGTCGGTTAATATGATATCCCAGCAGTTTAATATGTTGTAGTAATATGATATCCCAACAATTTATTATGGTAGTGATTTTTGTGACTTTAAAACAGGGAGATGGCAAAGATGGCAGGGGACTAATACTGTTTCCATTTATGGTTAAACATTTTGAGTTGATGACAATGATTTCGGTGATGTTGTAAGCATCCAAAAAGTGAATTGCCATTAAATAGGACAGCAAACTCGAACAAGTAAATAAGATCTTGTATCAATAACTGAATTAGTGTGAACATCATTACAAATAAAGGTACATAAAACCGAAGCAAAATACTAAGCCGAAACAAGCACAGTTAGAAATGAAGCAAAATACTACGAATAAATGTATTGAAATCTGATTTCTGTTGCTTTCAATTTTCTTGCTAAAATCTCCAGCAGAGCCCTCAAATGCCTGAAAATTGAAATTGGGAGTTTTCATCCCATCCTTTGGTAAAGAATCTGAAGAAGCTGATATTGAGCTCTTAGCAATAGAACCATGCCCAACTTCCTAACCAGAACCACCACTATTCCCACCGTCACCAGACAAATTGAACGAAATTTCCCCATAATCCATACTCATCCACTCTGCTGATACTACCTTCTTGGAGCTATCAATCACTTTGGAGCCGAACATAACAAAGTTCTACCAATCCCACCTCGTATTCCACTCCATCTCAGATAAATAATTCATCAACCAGACTTGCTCAATTTTCCTTCTACATGAAAAGCACAAGCAACTGGGCATCACATTTGCAATCACCAATATCATGACCACTTAAAATATGCTCAAACAGATGGATGTAGTTCTCAGTAACCGTATCATGATCTGCAATCACCAATATCATGACCACTTAACATAATGGAAATAGTTCTCAGTAACCGCAGGCCAAGCTAAAGACTATTGCTAGCAAATCTCAAAGCAGGCAACAAATTCACATTCAGGCAAATCTCAAACCAGGTAACAAATTCACATATGCCCCTGTTACCTCTTTCTCGTTTTGAAAAATGTCGGCTACCGAACCGTGGGTTTGTGAGCAAAATCAGTTTCGTGCTGCCAGGAAGACGAAGACGAGGATGCGTCTCGGTTCCAGTCACTGAAAATTGGGTTCAATTGGGACTGGAAATCGCTGAAAAATCGAGTTCAATTCGCTAAAAATCGTTCTCCTTTGGTCGCAATTTGGGACTGGAATTATGGCTTTTCAATGAGTAAAAAGCTTCATTACTAACTGAAATCGCGATTTGGGACTGAAATTCGAGCTTTTCGAAATCGAATTTAGGGGAATCGAATCCTAGGGTTCTTCTTCGTTGCCGGGTTTGAGCGAGGGATTTGGGAATTTCAATTTCTGAGATAGGATTAGGGCTTTTCATTTGAAGTGGTGGTGTTTTCATTTTCATTTGGTGAAAGTCGTGATTTCTCCAGCCACGGAGTCGTGTTTTCATTTAGAGGAGATGTTGCTAACGTGCCACGTAGACTACCGTCATGCCACGTTAGACACCCTTCCAACGGCTGTTTGCTAAGTGATGGATGGAGGTCACTTCATGTAAGTTCAGTGACCAGCCAGAAACATATCAAAGTTCAGTGACTACATCATGACCGAAGGCAAAGTTCAATGAGTGATGAAACTTTTTACTCACATTTCTTCCGCCATTTTACTCCAAAAGAATTACAAATGAAATAAATAGAATATAATTAAAGGATACCAACTTAGAACTCTAACGAGGTTGAGAAGTCCACAGATATCTTCTCAATATAAACAAGACGAAGTAAAACACATCGAATTGGTAAAATCAAAAAATGTTGATTGATAGACATTGCATAGTAGGATTATTCACAAATTTTACCCTTGTTTGATTTTTATTTTGAAAATTACTTTTTCCCAAGCTCATTTTTAACAACACAATATCCCAATAAAATAATTTTGGAAGTAGACTCATATCTTTTCCTACATTTTGGCCAAACACTCAAAAAAAATAAAAAATAAAATTGACTTTTAACAAGATCGCTTCTCAAAAAATCAAAACAATGGCTTAATAAAGAATTATGTTACATTCATAAAGGGATCAATAGTCCATGCTAATATTTCTTGTTGATATTAAAAGAAAACTTGAGCTTGTTTATTTATCTTTGATGAGAAAATTCAAAGCGTTACAAGTTTTTTGTAAGAGTTGCTCGAGATTGAATGGAGCTACGGGCTTGAATTTGAGCTCAAGCTTAAGTAGATTGGATCTTCCTCAACAGCCTTGAACTCATTAAACTCAAACCATAAGACTGCACATTAACTTAATAAAAACCCAACTAAAACATACACAAGACCTAATTTAATTTCCTTGTTCAAAATTTCAAACTAATGGCACTTGCATATTACGAGACAGATTATTACTGTGAATAGATCAAATAAAAATCATATTTTCTATACTAACAAGGTTATATTGAATGCTAAAACATATACAACGGAATAAGAGTGAAAAATAATAAAATTAGGGTTGAGGTTCAGGGAATCACCCAACTAATACTAACAAAATAAGGATAGAAACCAACCAGAGTCATCTGAGGCATATCTAGAAGGAGAATACAGAGAGGGATCACGACACACCTTACTGGGTTCGTAGTCGATCTCAGTACCACTGCCACCAGATAGAGAGAGAGCAAAGATCTATCCACAAATTCATAGATTCCTACAAAATGCTGTTGTTCTTTACCTTTTTCTTTTCCGTTCTTCCCCAATTATACATCAAATTAAAAAGATATATACTGTCATTAAATTTATTCAAAAAGAATGCAAAGGGTAATGGTTTGCCTTCAATTTTTAGGAAGGCAATTCATACATAAAAAGATTAATCTAATTCAGATGGATTTTTCTAAATCGCTGTATTTTTTTTGAGCCTTGTACATGTAAGCTAAAAGTTGATGTAACCCCTTTCGGGGGGAATTAAATGCATACGTATTAAATCTATATTGTAAGTAGACTTGAAGCAATAAATTGTTATCCATGCATATTAATTTTCTATTTTCGAACATAAAACTACAGTAAAATTAGTCCTTTTGATGATGTTCAGCAATTAAAATGAGGCCTAGAGTATCGATTTATGAGTTAAAATTTCTGAATTAAGTCCTCTGTGATTGCAGTCGTAAATTTTGCCAAAAACAAACAGCAAAATCACAACTCAAAATCTTAGCGTGAAAAAGGCCCCAATGAACAGGAAAAAGTTTTCATTTTAATGACAATGCAGAGAACAGACCTCTGTCATTCTTGTCATTTGGACTTTCACCAGTCTCAATCTTCACAAATGTATCCCTATAAAAGCAATACTAAATCTAGTGCAGTATCAATAATGGATAAAAAATTTTCTTTTCTTTATACATGAAAGTAATCGGATTTAACATGACCAAAATGATAATAGACAAGGATATGCATACATAAATTTATTAAACCTTCTTAAGATGAGTTGTTGTCTTCCCCGGCTATATCATATAATGTACAATTATACCAGCAATTACTTGGTGAAGGTCAGATTCCTTCAATTGAATACAGTACAGCCTGTGTTCCAGCCTTGAATTCCAGCTTCATCTTCAGCTGGAGTACTACAACCTGTGTCTAGCTTTGTGTTCCAGGCTTCCAACTTCATCTAGAACAAGAGTACTAAAATCTGTGTTCCAACCGTGAGTTCTTGCTTCATCTAGGGCCGGAGTAGTATGACCTATGTTCCACCTTGTGTTCCAGTTTCATCTTCAGCGAGAGCACTATGGCCAGTGTTCCAGACTTGAAATCCAGGAATTTTGACATTTGAAACTGTATGTCACCGATTTTCGATTCAATTGGAGATAAACGGCTCAGTGTTGTGGCATCCACATGCAAAGAATTGTAAGAATCGAGTGTCTTTTCGTCAAATCTCAATGGTGTAGATGATGCAGCTGTAACAGAAAAAGGATTAGTTGCAATATCAGCTGGTTATCCGAATCTTAATTCACTACTTTATTTCTGTCAGCAGATGACCAATGCTGTACTTATTACAAGATTCCCCCAGTTATTCATTTTAGATTAGGCATTCTTAATGCAATCATACTTGATGAAGTGACAATGCAACCACTTGATGAAGGTTTCCGAGCAATTGTCCAGTCGTGCAAAGGTCTGAAGCATTTGCCAATCTCCGACCTCGAAACTAACCAAGTCTTTCTTTACATAGTAATATACGCTAAACAGCTTCAAATGCTGTGAATTGCCTTTGCTGGTAACAGCAACAAGGGAATGCTGTATGCATTGAATGGGTGCAAGAAATTAAGAAGGCAAAATGCGTGTATCTATTATCGAAAACAATTATTAATGGAATATAATAACTGCATACTTTATTTCAAACTTCGAAATATAAATAAAAAAGAAAAGAAAAGAAAGAATTGATGTAAAGGAGAACATGGTAGTTAACTGAAGTGTAAGTGCATGGCAATTTTATCAGTTCAAAAATATCAAATATCTTGAAAACCATCTTACCATTTTAATGGAGGCTTCAAGTTAAATAGGTCACTCGATCAGCCTTTCTTGCAATAGTTGTTTTTTGAAGTTTGCAAGAAGAAATCAATACAGAAAAAGAATGAATAGAAGAATATTATCATCTGGAACCTAAAATAAGGGGTTTGCAATAACTTAAGAATTCTGTGTTTCCATTATCATTTGCCACTCACAGGGAACCAGAATGTCGTTGCGAGGACCTGTAAAATAATATTGACTAATTGAATTGGATACTAAAACTGTCTCAGAGTTTCTTTTGGTTAAATGGAAATATGGATCATTTAGCAATTACATTCCTCTAAGAAGATCTAATGATGAAAGGAAAATGTGGCATTGTTAAAAACCTGATTGTTCTTGCTTTCTTCTTATTGTCCTCCGCTGAATCGACCTTGGTAACCGATCCAAACCATGGAAGCCTAGCTTTTTTCCTTGCTTTCTTGTCTACAAATGCAGACTGGACAAATCACAAATTTTAGAAGATAGCTAAAGTGTCAAACCAAGAAATCCAGTGAAAATTGCAAGTTGTGAAACAGAAATGGGCAATGCTAAAAAACCTCTCCACTCTTGCCTTCCTCTTTAGCTCCTCTAGTTGCTTTGATGATTCTGATCTTCGTGTGTTAGACCAATTCCAAATCTGTAATAAAACCAGTGCAATTGAATAGGTGCTCAATAGACAAGACACTATGGTCCCCATACCGTACTAAAGTAAACAATGAAAATTATGGTAAATGCAAATGACTGCAGAAACATGTCAAGTACAGACAGAGTCATCATCAATCAAGCTATCCATTAGATTTGGAATTTGAAACATACACAGCCATATGTGGCTTCATGCTTAAGTAATATGAGATTAGAGCTTGATGGTCACATGGAATACATAGTACATCGATCTATTTATTTGGTTTGAGGGGATGGGATTAGGGAATAGAGGGAAAATTAGGATGAAATGGAGAGGAAACAATATATTCTATGAAGAAAAAAGAATGTGTTGTACAACTAGAACATCTCCTCCCTTAGGCATAGGTGTTAAGGGTAGAATTTTGTTCACATATTATATCTAGGAATTTACTCATCTTAAAAGCAATTTTTATTTTTCTTCTAGAAGAATAATGGGATTTATGCCGGAACGTGATTGGTTTCTACGATCACTTCAAAATTTAGGCCTTTTAGTTGTTAGTCCTAGTAAATCCCCCAAGTAGCGTATTTTTGTGGAACAAGGCCCCCCCAATCCAACACACTCTCCCCCATTTAACCAATCATAATGTTGAAAATTCTCCATTCCCTTCTAGTCTATTTTCCCTCTACTACTCTCAAATCGCACAAAATCTAAGAGAGTTTAATTGTTAATTGTATTATCCATGGGTACTTGTAAACATACAAAATAATGTTGCAAAATATCATTCAATATCAGAAAAAGTAATAACACCACGAATTGACCAAAACAATCAACCACACCTCACAGCTCAAAAAATGGTATTTTTCCAATCCCAACTTTTTCATCAAATCTGAAAGGAAGGCAGAAGAGATCATAGTTGAGACTCAGTGAAGAAGTAATAACACTGAAAATCAACCACAACAACCAATCAACCACGCATCACAACTAAAAATTATATTTTCTCAATCCTTACGTTTTAAAATTGAGAGGAAGTGAGAAGACTGAACTTGAAATAACTTAAACTCTTCTCTAATTACAAAACCATATAATTCAAACTCAAGGGACCAATGTTAGGATCTTCTCTGAATTTATTTTCAATGAAACATGTACCTGCATCAAATAATATCTAATAGGTCTCTCCATATCTATCTATCTCAATCTAAAGTAATGGAAAATGTAGAGAATAATAGGCAGATTAGGGCAAACAAATTCCTCTATTTTTGTTCCTTTTAAGACAAAAGAAATTACCTTGCCTCTGGCTTTGGATTTGAGCCCATGAACAACAGTTAAATCGAGATGGTCTCTAAAGATAGTTGAAGAGAAAGCGATAGCAGCGTTTGGTGTTGATGGTGATGATGGCTAACCCATCCATTCAAATGTCGACTGTTGTTCTTCCCTTTGTGGATCTTCCGAGAATTCCAATTTTGCAGAGCATTTGGGGGGGAAATTTTTCTTAGATTTGAAAGAACGAACCAAATTGGGTTAGGGAAATGGCTATCAACAGTGATATACGTAAAGCCATTGTAGAAAAACCAGTTTGAATCAAATACGTGTTGATTATCGTCACAATGAGGGAGGAAAAACAAGGGTTTGCTTTGCGAGAAGAGAAATAGAGGCATTGCAAGAAATCAAAGCAATAATCTCCAGATATCTTGTGAACAGTTAAACCTGTTCATGAAAAGTGGAACCAGCTAGGCGTGAAATGTCGTGTGACATGAATGAACAGCACACCCCCAAAGCCTCTCTTTTAAGAGAGAGAAGAGATGTAAATTTTCATAAATGCTACTTGGACAGGTTAAAATACAGGGTAGAAAACAGGGATTTGAAAAATCTGGCGTGACATAATTTTTTTGGAGGGAAGCTTTGCACAGTGGACTGGACCGGTTTGGATTAACCCTCATTTTTTTATAAGGAAAAAATCTCATTGGATCCCAGTTCATCCCACTCATTTGCAGGGTAGAAAAAATCTCCCTGTTCAAAATCCATAGAAAAATCAGCCTCAAATAAATCTGTTTTCGTTGGTGAAGAAATCGTTTTGCTCCAAATTGAAATCAAGAAGTCCATTGGTAAACCATCTTGGGCTTTTCCTTTTAATCTTCTGGATTTTGACGTTTGGATCTTTGCAAGATTATTCGTTAAGCTTTGTTATTTTAAGGATAAATGTTTCAGTGCTTTAATGATTTCGGAAGTTCGCAAACAAAGATAATAGGGAGAAATTCTGCAGTTTCATTTCTTTTCACTCTCCAATGTTTAGAGGAGTAATTTCTGCTTCTATTTTGAGAATTGATTTTGAGAGCCTGGAAAATGAGTTACTTCTCATGTAATAGATTTAGCAACTTTGGATAACTCACCATCGAATACATGTGCAAGAGATGCAGCTGGAACTTCAGTTAGACAGTTAGAATAGTTGGAGATAGTATGATCTAGTCCACGGGTCAATTGTGTATAGTTAATACAGCTGGAGTTAGTTAGAATTTGTTGAGAAGCTGTTGAATAATTCACGTCATTTGTCTATTTATACACAGCAAAATGTAATGTACATTCAACTTTTTGGAACACAATTAAGTTCTTCTTCCTTCTTCATTTTTGTTTAATATCATGTTTTTTCCACTAAGAAACCAGGCAGCAATGAAGACATACTAATAGCTGAGGTCAAAGGTATCAGTACTTTCGACAAATGTACGCGAGCTACACTTCAGTGGCGGGTTTTTGCAGCTCAATTATACGGTCCGAATAAGTGTGAAGAAGAGTGAAGATCAATTTTTTAGGGGCTTTGAGGAACCTAAGAAAATCACACTTTGGCTGAGACCGAACAGCAACCCGACGACAACATTTTGGTTTATTTTGTGATAGTAGATGTATTTTGAACTATTTGTTTCACTTCACTTCTTCAGTTGTGTTATAAAGATCACTTCAGGCTGCTACTAAATGCATTTTATACCTTCGGGAAATGGAACTTCAGTGAGAAATGCAAATAATTAAATTACAATAAGCAATTGACATTGATAACCTTGAGTAGCAGGTTTTTTATGTTTGAAGATGACACAGGCTTTGACACATATAATTACATTACATTACATCAAATTGCTCACCTTGTGCCTCAACCATTACTGCCATGTCGAGAAACATCTGGTGAAGCTCCAGTAGACTCTTCTCTATTTCCTTGGTCGCGTCATAATGGTCTTGGATCTCCACCCCCATTTCTACTTTCTAGCACCTTCCCCTGCCGTGCTCCTAGAGACATTATAGTCACTACATCAAGAAAGTTAATATAAATGTCGGCAATTAGTCTAAAATTGAGATCGAAAGTTCGAAAATTGAGGAAATTATTTAGGAAAGATCAAGTTGGAGAGATTATCTATGACAAAAATGTAGAGCTAAATACCTGTATTGCTTTAGACAGAAATTTCTCGCCACTGCGGTCTGCTATGGCTCCACGTTCGATGAACCGGAGATGGAAGGAAACAGGGATTTTGAGCTTTTGATTTCTGAGGTTTCAATTGTCGGAGACACAATTTTTTTCTTTACCCATTTCTCCCACTTCTACTCGGATGTCGACCTGTTTGGTTGGTCTGCTATGGCGACACATTCGGTGAACGTGCGGCATGATGACAGAGATGAAGGGCTTGGATTTGGATTTTGGGTCTCCTTCCAGTTCGACTTTGGGAGGGAGAAGCTGAAATACAGGGTTTACATTTATCAAACCTTTTTTTTTTTTTTTTTTTCCTTATGCCATGTCACATTTTCAAATGCCTGTTTTCGACCCTGTATTTCAGCCTGTCCCTGTAGCCCCATTGATAAACTTTTATCATTGAAAAAATAATAGAATAACTGTATTTCTGGATGAAAGTTCAAAATGAAGATCGACAGCAATTTTTTCTTTAAAAGAAACATGGGCAGGATCATGCTTTCAGAGTCCATCTTCAGTAGTGTGTCGGTATCAATAGAAAATAAAAATTCATGGGCCATATATTAAATCTGGTAGGTACTTAGAGGTTAGGTTCAACTCCTCTCAAGTATGTACTTTTATTTTTCGTGATTAATACGTATAATGATTTAAAAAAAGAAAAAAAAAAATCACGCTATTGAACAGTGAAGTTGGCTGTAGTTGTTGTGCACTCTCATTGAACTATCTTGTCCTAAAGTTTAACTATTAAAATGAGTATATGTTTGTTTAAATCTTGTTTTTAACACATCCTTGTGACATCATTTTTCAGTCATAGGCATTATACATGCACATTTTCTTAAAACTGGACTTTGCTTGCTCTCGTTGAAAGGAAAAAAAATATTTATTTAAATAATTAAATCTTACCTCGAGCCACGTCTAAATATATATATATATATCTCACTTTGTGGCCAGTTTTTTATGCAGTGAGTGATTAGCTTGCAATTTGACATGGCAGTTGGGCTGGATATTCAAAGTGATGGCAGGGAATATGCTGGCAAGATTACAGGATTTCTGGTTTTATCTTGCATGATTGCTGCTACTGGAGGAATAATCTATGGTTATGACCTTGGAATTTCAGGTTTTTTATCTACTTGTTTCTTGTCTACCATTGATGAACTGATTGAATTAAATACTGAATGAAAATAATTTGAAGTGTTTGATTAAATTCTATATGCTCGTGTGAAGGTGGGTTGACCTCAATGGAATCATTTCTGAAGGAATTCTTTCCACAAGTATACGACAAAATGAAGGAAGATACGAAGATAAGCAACTATTGCAAATTTGATAGCCAACTGTTGACACTTTTCACTTCCTCTCTCTATATAGCTGGTCTTATTGCCTCTTTCTTTGCTTCGCCGGTCACTAGGACCTTTGGTCGGAAGATATCAATCTTGATTGGTGGAACGGCATTGATAGCCGGTGCTACCCTTGGTGGAGCGTCTTATAATATTTACATGCTATTGCTTGGTCGTGTTTTGCTCGGTATTGGTCTGGGTTATACAAATCAGGTAATTAGACAGTGTTGTGTTGTGTTGTGTTGTGTTGTGTGACATTTTAGCAATCTAGTAATCTTAGTGACTAGTATTATGTTGAGTGCGTTATTTAAACACGAGTCCTTGTCTATCACCTTCAACATTTATATCAAGTGGTTCAAATTATATTAGAGCAGGTAAAGCCATAAAGGTTCCGGGCTCTAGTCACGCTGCCACCCGTATATAAAGAAATTGTGCCCGTTGGAAGGCTTTAATTGGAAAATAATGAACTCTGCCCTCATGTTAAGGGATACTCGACCCTCTTTAATCACTTATTCGTTCTTCTGTTTCCTTTGGCCTAAACAATATACCATAAATGGAGAAGAAATGGGAACAAAGCGTCTAAGCAGGAAATAGTATTAGGGAATTCGTTGAAACCAGAAACAGGTTTACTCAGAAAAGAAGTACAAACCAGAAGGGCTAATCCGACCTAATCGTACCATGTGAGCCTTCAAAAAAGTGTTCTAGGTGAAAAAAAATACTCTCTAGCTAGAAATGCTGATAGCAAATAGTATTGTAAAAATGCAGTGGTTCCCTTTTGATGCTCAAACAGAAATATATAAATCTAAAGAAACTTTTTCGAGAATCTTATATTTAGAATTTCAATAAATTTACTATAGAGTAAAAGACAAAAACAATTGTTTCACCTGGTTTATGAAACTAAATATTAATCTCACATCTATTATCTGCAGGCAATTCCATTATACCTCTCAGAAATGGCACTCTCCAAATACAGAGGAGCTTTCAACACTGGTTTTCAAATCTGTCTTAACATTGGTTTTATACTAGCCACATTCATAAACTATTGTGCTGTTAAAATCGGAGGAGGTTGGGGTTGGCGAATTTCATTAGCAATGGCTGCAGCCCCTGCTGCAATTCTGACTATTGGGGCGTTTTTCCTCCCGGAGACACCAAATAGCCTAATTGAGCACGAAAATGATCACGAAAAGGCCAAACGAATGCTGCAAAGAATCCGAGGTGTTGATGATGTCCAAGTAGAACTAGACGATCTCATAAAAGCAAGTAATGCTTCAAAGTCTGTCAAACACCCGTTTAAGAATCTGTTGCAAAGAAAATATAGGCCTCAACTCGTTATGTCAATAGCAATTCCGTTCTTCCTACAAGTGAATTTATTTTCAATGAAACATGTACCTGCATCAAATAATATCTAATAGGTCTCTCCATATCTATCTATCTCAATCTAAAGTAATGGAAAATGTAGAGAATAATAGGCAGATTAGGGCAAACAAATTCCTCTATTTTTGTTCCTTTTAAGACAAAAGAAATTACCTTGCCTCTGGCTTTGGATTTGAGCCCATGAACAACAGTTAAATCGAGATGGTCTCTAAAGATAGTTGAAGAGAAAGCGATAGCAGCGTTTGGTGTTGATGGTGATGATGGCTAACCCATCCATTCAAATGTCGACTGTTGTTCTTCCCTTTGTGGATCTTCCGAGAATTCCAATTTTGCAGAGCATTTGGGGGGGAAATTTTTCTTAGATTTGAAAGAACGAACCAAATTGGGTTAGGGAAATGGCTATCAACAGTGATATACGTAAAGCCATTGTAGAAAAACCAGTTTGAATCAAATACGTGTTGATTATCGTCACAATGAGGGAGGAAAAACAAGGGTTTGCTTTGCGAGAAGAGAAATAGAGGCATTGCAAGAAATCAAAGCAATAATCTCCAGATATCTTGTGAACAGTTAAACCTGTTCATGAAAAGTGGAACCAGCTAGGCGTGAAATGTCGTGTGACATGAATGAACAGCACACCCCCAAAGCCTCTCTTTTAAGAGAGAGAAGAGACGTAAATTTTCAAAAATGCTACTTGGACAGGTTAAAATACAGGGTAGAAAACAGGGATTTGAAAAATCTGGCGTGACATAATGTTTTTGGAGGGAAGCTTTGCACAGTGGACTGGACCGGTTTGGATTAACCCTCATTTTTTTATAAGGAAAAAATCTCATTGGATCCCAGTTCATCCCACTCATTTGCAGGGTAGAAAAAATCTCCCTGTTCAAAATCCATAGAAAAATCAGCCTCAAATAAATCTGTTTTCGTTGGTGAAGAAATCGTTTTGCTCCAAATTGAAATCAAGAAGTCCATTGGTAAACCATCTTGGGCTTTTCCTTTTAATCTTCTGGATTTTGACGTTTGGATCTTTGCAAGATTATTCGTTAAGCTTTGTTATTTTAAGGATAAATGTTTCAGTGCTTTAATGATTTCGGAAGTTCGCAAACAAAGATAATAGGGAGAAATTCTGCAGTTTCATTTCTTTTCACTCTCCAATGTTTAGAGGAGTAATTTCTGCTTCTATTTTGAGAATTGATTTTGAGAGCCTGGAAAATGAGTTACTTCTCATGTAATAGATTTAGCAACTTTGGATAACTCACCATCGAATACATGTGCAAGAGATGCAGCTGGAACTTCAGTTAGACAGTTAGAATAGTTGGAGATAGTATGATCTAGTCCACGGGTCAATTGTGTATAGTTAATACAGCTGGAGTTAGTTAGAATTTGTTGAGAAGCTGTTGAATAATTCACGTCATTTGTCTATTTATACACAGCAAAATGTAATGTACATTCAACTTTTTGGAACACAATTAAGTTCTTCTTCCTTCTTCATTTTTGTTTAATATCATGTTTTTTCCACTAAGAAACCAGGCAGCAATGAAGACATACTAATAGCTGAGGTCAAAGGTATCAGTACTTTCGACAAATGTACGCGAGCTACACTTCAGTGGCGGGTTTTTGCAGCTCTATTATACGGTTCGACTAAGTGTGAAGAAGAGTGAAGATCAATTTTTTAGGGGCTTTGAGGAACCAAAGAAAATCACACTTTGGCTAAGACCGAACAGCAACCCGACGACAACATTTTGGTTTATTTTGTGATAGTAGATGTATTTTGAACTATTTGTTTCACTTCACTTCTTCAGTTGTGTTATAAAGATCACTTCAGGCTGCTACTAAATGCATTTTATACCTTCGGGAAATGGAACTTCAGTGAGAAATGCAAATAATTAAATTACAATAAGCAATTGACATTGATAACCTTGAGTAGCAGGTTTTTTATGTTTGAAGATGACACAGGCTTTGACACATATAATTACATTACATTACATCAAATTGCTCACCTTGTGCCTCAACCATTACTGCCATGTCGAGAAACATCTGGTGAAGCTCCAGTAGACTCTTCTCTATTTCCTTGGTCGCGTCATAATGGTCTTGGATCTCCACCCCCATTTCTACTTTCTAGCACCTTCCCCTGCCGTGCTCCTAGAGACATTATAGTCACTACATCAAGAAAGTTAATATAAATGTCGGCAATTAGTCTAAAATTGAGATCGAAAGTTCGAAAATTGAGGAAATTATTTAGGAAAGATCAAGTTGGAGAGATTATCTATGACAAAAATGTAGAGCTAAATACCTGTATTGCTTTAGACAGAAATTTCTCGCCACTGCAGTCTGCTATGGCTTCACGTTCGATGAACCGGAGATGGAAGGAAACAGGGATTTTGAGCTTTTGATTTCTGAGGTTTCAATTGTGGGAGACACAATTTTTTTCTTTACCCATTTCTCCCACTTCTACTCGGATGTCGACCTGTTTGGTTGGTCTGCTATGGCGACACATTCGGTGAACGTGCGGCATGATGACAGAGATGAAGGGCTTGGATTTGGATTTTGGGTCTCCTTCCAGTTCGACTTTGGGAGGGAGAAGCTGAAATACAGGGTTTACATTTATCAAACCTTTTTTTTTTTTTTTTTTCCTTATGCCATGTCACATTTTCAAATGCCTGTTTTCGACCCTGTATTTCAGCCTGTCCCTGTAGCCCCATTGATAAACTTTTATCATTGAAAAAATAATAGAATAACTGTATTTCTGGATGAAAGTTCAAAATGAAGATCGACAGCAATTTTTTCTTTAAAAGAAACATGGGCAGGATCATGCTTTCAGAGTCCATCTTCAGTAGTGTGTCGGTATCAATAGAAAATAAAAATTCATGGGCCATATATTAAATCTGGTAGGTACTTAGAGGTTAGGTTCAACTCCTCTCAAGTATGTACTTTTATTTTTCGTGATTAATACGTATAATGATTTAAAAAAAGAAAAAAAAATCACGCTATCGAACAGTGAAGTTGGCTGTAGTTGTTGTGCACTCTCATTGAACTATCTTGTCCTAAAGTTTAACTATTAAAATGAGTATATGTTTGTTTAAATCTTGTTTTTAACACATCCTTGTGACATCATTTTTCAGTCATAGGCATTATACATGCACATTTTCTTAAAACTGGACTTTGCTTGCTCTCGTTGAAAGGAAAAAAAATATTTATTTAAATAATTAAATCTTACCTCGAGCCACGTCTAAATATATATATATCTCACTTTGTGGCCAGTTTTTTATGCAGTGAGTGATTAGCTTGCAATTTGACATGGCAGTTGGGCTGGATATTCAAAGTGATGGCAGGGAATATGCTGGCAAGATTACAGGATTTCTGGTTTTATCTTGCATGATTGCTGCTACTGGAGGAATAATCTATGGTTATGACCTTGGAATTTCAGGTTTTTTATCTACTTGTTTCTTGTCTACCATTGATGAACTGATTGAATTAAATACTGAATGAAAATAATTTGAAGTGTTTGATTAAATTCTATATGCTCGTGTGAAGGTGGGTTGACCTCAATGGAATCATTTCTGAAGGAATTCTTTCCACAAGTATACGACAAAATGAAGGAAGATACGAAGATAAGCAACTATTGCAAATTTGATAGCCAACTGTTGACACTTTTCACTTCCTCTCTCTATATAGCTGGTCTTATTGCCTCTTTCTTTGCTTCGCCGGTCACTAGGACCTTTGGTCGGAAGATATCATTCTTTCTTTCATTTTCTTTTATTTATGATTTATCTATTTAACTTATTTAATTAATGGGATAATATTCAAGTTACTATTTTGCCCTTACTAATATGGTCAAAATTGGAATCAAAGTCAGTTCTTTGGTCAACTAACGGTGAAATGGATGGATTCCATCCATCTAAACTTCGGTTGCATATTTATGAAAGGTTTGGGACCTTCGCTGGTACAAAATGAAAGTCTAGGCAAAGTCTGCTAATAAACGAAAGATTTGGTACCGCTACTGCAATTTTCCCTAGAATAAAATATACAAAATGATAGTGACAGGTGGATGACGATTGACAAGCACACAAATAATAATAATAATAATTTAGTCAATCCAAGAAGCCATGTCCCCACACATCTAAAATGGCAAACCAAAATATTTATTTTAATTATTAACAGTGCCCTAATTTTAATTTAATTTGGGTCGGTTCCAACTTCAAAATCATGTTTTATTATTATTTATTTATTTATTATTTTGTGTGGGGCTATCCGATTGGTTGCCTAACGCTTCGACAGTTAAGATAAATTTGACTATTGTTGCCAAATGGAGACTTTTCATGGCCAATTTTTCCTTTGGTTACAGGGAAAAACATCTAGTGAAGCTCCAGTAGACTCTTCTCTATTTCCTTGGCCGCGTCATGATGTTCTTGGATCTCCACCCCCATTTCTACTTTCTAGCACCTTCCCTTGCCGTGCTCCTAGAAACATTATAGTCGTTACATCAAGAAAGTTAATATAAATGTTGGCAATTAGTCTAAAATTGAGATCGAAAGTTTGAAAATTGAGGAAATTATTTAGGAAAGATCAAGTTGGAGAGATTATCTATGACAAAAATGTAGAGCTAAATACCTGTATTGCTTTAGACAGAAATTTCTCGCCACTGCGGTCTGCTATGGCTCCACGTTCGATGAACCGGAGATGGAAGGAAACAGGGATTTTGAGCTTTTGATTTCTGAGGTTTCAATTGTCGGAGACACAATTTTTTTCTTTACCCATTTCTCCCACTTCTACTCGGATGGCGACCTGTTTGGTTGGTCTGCTATGGCGCCACATTCGGTGAACGCGCGGCATTATGACAGAGATGAAGGGCTTGGATTTGGATTTTGGGTCTCCATCCGGTTCGACGTTGGGAGGGAGAAGCTGAAATACAGGGTTTACATTTATCAACCCCTTTTTTATTGCCATGTCACATTTTAAAATGCCCTTTTTCGACCCTGTATTTCAGCCTGTCCGTGTAGCCCCATTGATAAACTTTTATCATTGAAAATATAATTAAATTACTGTAGTTCTGGATGAAAGTTCAAAATCAAGATCAACAGCAATTTTTTCTTTAAAAGAAACATGGGCAGGATCATGCTTTCAGAGTCCATCTTCAGTAGTGTGTCGGTATCAATAGAAAATAAAAATTCATGGGCCATATATTAAATCTGGTGGGTACTTAGAGGTTAGGTTCAACTCCTCTCAAGTATGTACTTTCATTTTTCGTGATTAATACGTATAATGATTTAAAAAAAGAAAAAAAAAAATCACGCTATTGAACAGTGAAGTTGGCTGTAGTTGTTGTGCACTCTCATTGAACTATCTTGTCCTAAAGTTTAACTATTAAAATGAGTATATGTTAAATGCCTGTTTTCGACCCTGTATTTCAGCCTGTCCCTGTAGCCCCATTGATAAACTTTTATCATTGAAAAAATAATAGAATAACTGTATTTCTGGATGAAAGTTCAAAATGAAGATCGACAGCAATTTTTTCTTTAAAAGAAACATGGGCAGGATCATGCTTTCAGAGTCCATCTTCAGTAGTGTGTCGGTATCAATAGAAAATAAAAATTCATGGGCCATATATTAAATCTGGTAGGTACTTAGAGGTTAGGTTCAACTCCTCTCAAGTATGTACTTTTATTTTTCGTGATTAATACGTATAATGATTTAAAAAAAGAAAAAAAAATCACGCTATCGAACAGTGAAGTTGGCTGTAGTTGTTGTGCACTCTCATTGAACTATCTTGTCCTAAAGTTTAACTATTAAAATGAGTATATGT
>NW_019246092.1:63933-65633 GCF_002742605.1 Olea europaea var. sylvestris
GTTTTAAATCGTATAACAATTTCACTAACTTGCATACATTTTGTTCATTTTCAGGCAGAGCAAATTCTTTAGGATGTTCCATATAAACCTCATCGTCGAGATCTCCATTAAAAAATGTCATCTTGACATCCATTTGATGAACGTGCAAATTAAGTATCGAAGTAAATGTGAATAATATCTTAATTGATGTTATTTTAGCTTCCGGTGCATAAGTATCAAAATAGTCTATTCCTTGTTTTTGTCGATAACCTTTATCTACTAATCTAGTTTTAAAGGTATTAAAAGAACTATCAACATTATATTTTCTCCTAAGCATCCATTTACATCTAATAGGTTTGGATCCGAGTAGTAAATCGATAAGTTTCCTTGTATTATTTGACATAATTGAATCCATCTTATTTTTAATTGCTTTTCTTTAAAAGACTCTATCATGATAACCATAGTCTCTCTATAAGTTTTAGAATTAGTTTTCCCTTGTAGAATAAAATGAATTGTTCTTAGAACATTTTTCTCACTTCCATCTATTAAGTAAAATGAAATAAGTTGAGAGTCAATTTTATTCGATCATAAAGACTTCTCAATTCAAGTTCTTCGAGGTTTACTGGATTCATTAACATCTTTAGAAGATATTTAACAAAAGTACATTTAATGTCTCTTGGGTCCAACTTGATCCTATTCGGGTTCGTGTATTTACATTACGCTAGACACCCCCACTCTTTAAAGCATCAAATATTTTTTTTCTTCCTTTCAACAATTCATAAGGAGAAACTTTTGTAAAATTTGAAAGTCATATTTAGTATTCTACATGCACTTAATAATACTCCACCCACAAATTAAATTGTAACTTGGCATTTATCATTTCAACTAAGGTTCTATTTTTTCTTTCAGCTAAATCATTTTGTTCGGGTGTCTTAGGTGCTGAACATTGATGGATAATTCCTTGTTATTCACAAAATAAGTTAAAGTCACTGAAAAAACATTAACCTTCTCTATCACTTTTTAGAGTTTTTTTCTCTTATTTAGATGACTTTGAACCTCATTTTTATATGTTTTAAACATATCAAAGGTCTCATGTTTATATTTCATCAAATAAACATATGTATACGTAGAGAAATCATCTATTAAGGTAATGAAATACTTATTTTCACCTCTAATCAACATGCTATTTAACTCATATATAGCTATGTGAATTAATTCTAGAATACTAGAAGTTATTTTTGCACTTTGATATGACTTCTTAGTCATTTTAGATTCAACGCATGTTTTACACTTAAATGCATTATTCTCATTATAAGAAATTAAATTGGATTTTAACATTCTTTTTATAGTGCTTTTATCTATGTGACCTAATCTAGCATGCCGTAAAGCAAATGAATCAACAACATAAGCAAAATCAACTTTATTATTACTCATCTTGTTAATAGTATATAATTTGACCATTCTTTCACAAGAATAATCTTTTCCAACAAATTTCCCATTAAAGGATAGTACAAGTTTTTCGAACTCATAAACACATTTAATGCTAGTTTTCCTTAAGAGATTATTGCTAACCAAATTCCTATTCATGTCGAGAACATACAACACATTGATCAAGGTAATAGTCTTGTTGGAAGTAAAGATGATCTCTACATTTCCTTTTTCAATTACTTTGATCGAACTTCATTATCCATTTGAATCTCTTGATCTTCATCTACTTTATA
>NW_019246092.1:75404-76336 GCF_002742605.1 Olea europaea var. sylvestris
TCTATGTCGATTGCTGAGTCAAGTTGACAGCGATGCCCTCCACTTTGCAATCGGGGGTAAAATCGCCAGTTTTTCGATATTCGAGTTTGCTCTGATCACGGGATTAAAGATTACGGGCGATGAAATAGCTGGTGATGAGACTCAGAGAAGAAATAGCTTCATGACGCTTACTTCGAGGGACAGGGTACTGTGCTCCTTACACAGCTGTTAGACGCAATCAGGAGGTGTGATCAGATGTTAGACAGATTGAAGTTAGGTCTGGTCTACATCCTTGAGAGCGTGGTGCGGTATCACCATAAGAAGACTGCAATCGCCTCTTCGATCTGGAGATCTTTAACGACCTCGATCGTTTTAACGACTATCCGTGGGGCCGGAGATGTTTTGAGGGCACTGTGCATGTCTTCACCAGATCGCACTCGAAGCCGAAGGGCGCCATGCGCAAGTACGACACCTATGGATTGCCCCTGGCGGTGTAGGTAAATGTTTAACATAATGAATATTAAAATTATTTTCATATTGAATTTATATATAATAACTGTATGTATTGCAGATCTGGGCGTATGAGGCCGTCCCCATATTGGGTGACCGAATTGCAAGGCGAGGGGAGACATGTTGCCCTCGGATACATCATTGGAGAGCATCTCGATCGGAGGAATGTCCCACTGGGAAACAGTTATCTGCTATCCTGAACGACCCTTAGGTGAGTATTATGCATTTGTAATTTATATTGTGTGTGATTTAACATCTAATTGCATGATCGTTAATTAGTTCAAATATTAATATGTCAGCTTGAAGTCGTAACTGAGTTGACCCTGTCGATGGAGGAGGAGGCCCAGAGTCTTGTGCGTAAATTAGGCGTTTCGCACACCGAAGACGACCATATGTCTGATCCGATCCACGACCGAGATTGGGTGAGCGAATTCAATAAAATC
>NW_019246093.1:0-1473 GCF_002742605.1 Olea europaea var. sylvestris
AGTGGTTTTCGATTTCATGATAACTTCGGGTTTGATCATTTTCGGCAAATTGCTAGTCCAATTCAATTGGAATCGAGCCAATGCAAAGTGATTTTTGATTTCATGATACTTCGGGTTTGTTCGTTTTTGTAGAAATGCTTGTCTAATTCGATTGGAATCGAGCCAATGAAAAGTGGTTTTTGATTTCATGACAACATCGGTTTTGTTCATTTTTGGCAAATTGCTAGACTAATTCGATTGGAATCGAGCGAATAAAAATTGGTATTTGATCTCATGATAACTTCGGTTTTGATCGTTTACGATGAATTGCCAGTCTAATTCGATTGGAATCGAACTAATGAAAAGTAGTTTCTTGATTTCCTGATAACTTCGAGATTCTTCATTTTTGGCGAATTGGTAGTGTAATTCGATTGGAATCGAGCCAAATGAAAAGTGGTTTTTTATTTCATGATAACTTCGGGTTTGTTTATTTTCGGCTAATCGCTAGTCTAATTCGATTGAAATTGAGCCAATGAAAAGAGGTTTTTGATTTCATGATAACTTCGGGTTTGTTCGTTTTCGGCTAATTGCTAGTCTAATTCAATTGGAATCGAGCCAATTAAAAGTGGTTTTTGATTTCATGATAACTTCAGGCTTGATCATTTTCGACGAATTGTTAATCAAATTCGATTAGAATCGAGCCAGTAAAAAGTGGCTTTCGATTTCATGATAACTTCGGGTTAGATCGTTTTCGAAAAATTGCTATTCTAATTCGTTGGAATCGAGCCAATGAAAAGTGGTTTTTGATTTCATGATAACTCCGGGTTTGATCATTTTCGGCAAATTGCTGGTCCAATTCGATTGGAATCGAGCCAATGAAAAGTGGTCTTTGATTTCATGATAACATCGAGTTTGTTCATTTTTGGCGAATTGCTAGTCTAATTCGATTGGAATCGAGCCAATGAACAGTGGTTTTTAATTCATGATAACTTCGGTTCTGATAATTTTCGAAGAATTGCTAGTCTAATTCGATTGGAATTGAACCAATGAAAAGTAGTTATTGATTTCATGATAACCTCGGGTTCTTCATTTTTGGCGAATTGCTAGTCTAATTGGATTGGAATCGAGGTAATGAAAAGAGGTTTTTGATTTCATGATAACTTTGGGTTTGTTCGTTTTCGGCTAATTGCTAGTCTGGTTCGATTGGAATCGAGCCAATTAAAAGTGGTTTTTGATTTCATTATAACTTCCGGTTTGATCATTTTCGGCTAATTGCTAGTCTAATTCTATTGGAATCGAGCCAATAAAAAGTGGCTTTCGATCATGATAACTTCGGGTTTGATCATTTTCGAAAAATTGCTACTCTAATTCGATTGGAATCGAGCCAATGAAAAGTGGTTTTCGATTTCATGATAACTCCGAGTTTGATCATTTTCGGCAAATTTCTAGTCCAATTCGATTGGAATCGAGCCAATGAAAAGTGATTTTTGAATT
>NW_019246094.1:0-1473 GCF_002742605.1 Olea europaea var. sylvestris
ACGTAGGAACTTCAATCCCAGATACCCACAGACACGTACCTTTGAGCCTAGGTTCATTCCCACCTATCACCACTGTGGAGCTCCTAGATACCCACAGACACGTACCTTTGAGCCTAGGTTCATTCCCACCTATCACCACTGTGGAGCTCTAGGACACACTAGGCCTAGATGTTATAAGTTAGGCATTGAGCGTAGAAATCATAACATTCATAGTCAGGTTAGCTTTCTGTCTAATCAGGTTAGTCATTTGACTGAAATGCTTACTTAGCTTACTAGGATTACTTTATCATCTAAGAAAGTTTGGGTCAAAAAGGATGATCTAGCTAGACATTCAGGTCAAGAAAACTGTTTTGTTGCTCATGTTGCATTAAAAGCCCAAAATTACAATATGTGGTATCTAGATAGTGCATGTTCTAGGCATATGTGTGGTAATAAAGCTTTGTTCACTACTCTTGATGAATGTAATGGTGGTATGGTTACCTTTGGAGATGGGGGTTCTGCACCTATTCTTGGCAAAAGTACTGTACAAATGCATGGATTACCTATGATCTCTAATGTGCTTTATGTGGAAGGCTTAAAGTCTAATTTGTTAAGCATTAGTCAGATTTGTGATGATGATGAGGTTAGCTTTGTGCAAAAGAGATGTACCGTGTATGATTCGTCCAGTGGGGTGGTCCTTGAAGGGGTTAGAACGTCTGACAATTGTTATGAAGTTTTGCCTAATTCTAATTATGTGTGTAGGAGTGCAAAAATTGATGTGAGTGAGCTCTGGCACAAAAGGTTAGGTCACTTGAATTATAAGAGTCTAATACAGCTAGCTAAGAAGGAATTAGTAGATGGTTTGCCTAAGATAAGTCCGAGTGAAAATGTTGTGTGTGGACCATGTCAACTAGGTAAACAGCTTAAGGGAAATCATAAAAAGACTTCTAAAATTCTGACCAAAAGACCCCTGGAATTGATACACATGGATTTAATGGGACCATCTAGGCCTAAGAGTCTAGGAGGTAAGCGATACATTATTGTTGTGGTAGATGACTTCTCAAGGTTCACATGGATAGAATTGCTTAGGGAAAAATCTGATGCATGTGATCTTATAAAGTCTCTGTGTAAGCGGCTTAGTAATGAACTCAATCTCAAAGTGTCTAGAATGCGTAGTGATAATGGAAAAGAATTTGAAAATTCTAATCTTGAGAGTTTTTTCATGGATGAAGGGATATTGCATGAGTCTTCTTCCCCTATCACTCCTCAACAAAATGGGGTGGTTGAAAGGAAGAATCGTGTTCTTCAGGACATGGCTAGAGACATGCTTCATGGAAGGGGACTAGCCCTACACTTTTGGAGAGAAGCTGTTAACACTACATGCCACATAATCAATAAAGTCTACTTTAGGCCCAAGACCGATCAGACTCCATATGAAATTCTTAAGGGTAAAAAGCCTACGGTTAAGTACTTTCGTGTGTTTGGGAGTAAGTG
>NW_019246095.1:0-1473 GCF_002742605.1 Olea europaea var. sylvestris
AAATCGCGCCAGGGGTAATTTCGTCATTTTTCGCAACGGTGTCGGAATGGGCTAAATTTGACAGGTTGATCGAAAACAAAACTCGGGCTAGGGGCAATTTTGTCATTTTCCACGACGGTGTCGGAATGGGCTAGAATCTGGCAGGTTGATCGGAAACGAAAATCGTGTCAGGGGCAATTACATTCTTTTTCGCGACGGTGTCAGAATGGGCTAAAATTTGACAGGTTGATCAGAAAACAAAAATCGCGCCATGGGTAATTTCGTCATTTTCACGACGGTGTCGGAATAGGCTGAAATTTGACAGGTTAATCGGAAACAAAAATCTCCTCAGGGGCAATTTAGTCATTTTTCGTGACAGAGACGGAATGGGCTAAAATTTGACTGGTTGATCGGAAACAAAAACCGCGTCGAGGGCAATTTCGTCATTTTTCGCGACGGTGTCTGAATGAGCTGAAATTTGACAGGTTGATCGGAAACAAAAATCGCGCCGGGGCAATTTCGTCATTTTTTGCGAATGTGTCGGAATGGGCTAAAATTTGACAGGTTGATCAGAAACAAAAACTGCCCAGGGGCAATTTAGTCATTTTTCGCGACGGTGTCGGAATGGGCTAGAATTTGACAGGTTGATCGGAAACAAAAATCGAGCCAGGGGTAATTTCGTAATTTTTCGGGACGATGTCGAAATGGGCGAAAATTTTGCAGGTTGACTGGAAACAAAAATCGCGCCGACGGCAATTTTGTCATTTTTCGCGACGGTGTCGGAATGGGCTGAAATTTGGCTGGTTGACTGGGAAAAAAAATCTCGCCTTGGGCAGTTTTGTCATTTTTCACGACGATCTCGGAATGGGCTAAAATTTGACAGGTAGATCGGAAGCAAAAATTGCCCCAGGGGCAACTTAGTCGTTTTTCGCGACGGAGTCTGAATGGGCTAAAATTTGACAGGTTGATCTGAAACAAAAACTGCGCCAGGGGCAATTTCGTCATTTTTCGCGACGGCGTCGGAATGGGCTAAAATTTGACAGGTTGATCGAAAACAAAAATCGCGCTAGGGGCAATTTTGTCATTTTTTACAACGGTGTCGGAATGTGCTAGAATTTGACAAGTTGATCGGAAACAAAAATCGAGCCGGGGGCAAGTTCGTCATTTTTCGCGACGGGCTGAAATGGGCTAGAATTTGACAGGTTCATCGGAAACAAAAATCGCACCGGGGGCAATTTCGTCATTTTTGTCGATGGTGTCGAAATGGAATTTCGTCATTTTTCGCGACGGTGTCGGTATGGGCTAAAATTTGACAGGTTGATTGGAAACAAAAACCGCCCCAGGGGCAATTTAGTCATTCTTCGCGACGGAGTCGGAATGGGCTAGAATTTGACATGATCGAAAACAAAATCGAGCCAGGGGCAATTTCGTCATTTTTCGCGACGGTGTCGGAATGGACTCAAATTTGACAGGTTGATCGGAAACAAACATCGG
>NW_019246096.1:0-1473 GCF_002742605.1 Olea europaea var. sylvestris
GGATGAGAAATTCTGGCACATTCTTGTTCATTGGCAACGATTGTCAAGCAGACTAGCTTGGGACATTTTGCAGCAATGAAGGACAAAATTCCTGTGTTTTCACCTTTAGGATGATGCTACTTCCGAAGGGGACACAATATTGTTACGTGGATGAATCTTTCTTCCACTTTACTACGTCAAGTTCCATTTCTCCCTAAAATTGTATTTGGGTTGTTCATTGTTGTTATTTCGGCCAAATCTTGCTGGAGCTTTAATTGATTTTTCTATCCAGGTTATTTAACTTCATTCCTAGTTTTATAATTCTGCACATTAAGGTAGTGTTTGATAACCTCCAATTCCATGGAAAATGAAAATTCATTTCCACCTTTTGCCAAAAATAAGTGTGATAGGAAAAAAAAATCTAGGGAATTCATTTTCCATGATTCTTGCCACCTAAGCAATTTTCCTACTTTTCCTTGAATTGGAATGGTGAGAATTCCAATTATGGTTTACTGTAGCGGAATTTTTTTTTCAATTTTTTTTTTTAGCAATGGAAACAAATTCTAAGAATAATTGTAAAAAAAAATATTTTCCTTTAAACGAACATCAAAAAATAGATGATTTTCTTGATTTTTTTTTTTGGTTGGCAATAGAAACAAATTTCATCTCCAATACCAGTAAAATCTATCCCTTTAATATGTAAAATAAAGCCAAACGAATACCAAAAAACACTTTTATTTCAACACTTTTCACTTGCAAAATTATATTAATCAAACACAATAATTTACAATTCTCAGGAAAACAATTTCTAGACAATTCAATTCCCTGAAATTCGTTTTCAATTCAAATCCATTGTTGCAATCAAACGGACCCTAAATTCTGCAAGTTAGCTACTGGGATGCCTACATACACCTAGATGTAAGTTTTCAATTCAAATTTCAAGGATAGATTCTCACAAGCAAAAAACTAATAAACCCTATTCTTGCCACAAATACTCGCAAACCAATCATTCTAAAACTAATTTCATAGAATCAACAATGAGAACAAAATAAAGTAACACAATAATATATAGAATAATAATTGGTGCTCTTTTTTTAATATATAAAATCAAACATATGAAACAAAAAGCAAAAATGCATAAAGAGGGAAACTTAAATAAAGGAAAAATTGCAGCAGAAGGCCCAAACCTTTAAAACACTTACAGACTTTTTTCAAACCTTTGATTTGTAGTAGCCGTCATCCCTAACCTTTACTTTCGTTGTAGTGAAGGCCCTTTTGGACGGAAACCGTCCAAACACCCGTCAGTTGACCGTCCAAATAAAAAATTGACCACTTTTAACGAAAATAAAGGAGGGTAAAATCATCCAAATACTTAAAACACCGTTTCATCTTCCTTTTTACTTGTTTTTCAAATTTCTAGCGCACAATTAACGAGAAGAAGAGAAGAAAGATTTACGATGAAAGGGACAATGAACTCGCCTGAAATTGGAGAAG
>NW_019246097.1:0-940 GCF_002742605.1 Olea europaea var. sylvestris
GCGCGGGGGCAATTTCGTCATTTTTCTCGACTGTGTCGGAATGGGCTCAAATTTGACAGGTTGATCGGGAACAAAAATTGCGCAGGGGGCAATTTCGTCATTTTTCTCGACTGTGTCGGAAGTGGCTGAAATTTGGCAGTTTGATCTGAAATAAAAGTAGCGCCGGGGGCAATTTCGTCATTTTTCTCGACTGTGTTGGAATGGGCTCAAATTTGACAAGTTGACCGGAAACAAAAATCGTTCCGGGGGCAATTTCGTCATTTTTCTCGACTGTGTCGGAATCGGCTGAAATTTGGCAGTTCAATCGGAAATAAAAAATCGCGTCGGGGGCAATTTCGTCATTTTTCTCGACTGTGTCGAAAGTGGCTGAAATTTGGCAGTTTGATCTGAAATAAAAGTCGCGCCGGGGGCAATTTCGTCATTTTTCTCAACTGTGTCGGAATGGGCTTAAATTTGACAAGTTGACCGGAAACAAAAATCGCTCCGGGGGCAATTTCGTCATTTTTCTCGACTGTGTCTGAATCGGCTGAAATTTGGCAGTTCGATCGGAAATAAAAATCGCGTCGGGGGCAATTTCGTCATTTTTCTCGACTGTGTCGGAATAGGCTTAAATTTGACAGGTTGATCGGAAACAAAAATCGCGCAGGGGGCAATTTCGACATTTTCTTCGACTGTGTCGGAATTGGCTGAAATATGGCAGTTTGATCTGAAATAAAATTCGTGTCGGGGGCAATTTCGCCATTTTTCGCGACTGTGTCGGAATTGGCTAAAATTCGACTGGTTGATTGGAAACAAAAACCGCGTCGGGGTCAATTCCGTCATTTTTCTCGACTGTGTTGGAATTGGCTGAAATTTGGCAGTTGGATCGGAAATAAAAATCGCGCTGGCGGAAATTTCGTGATTTTTCTCGACTGTGTCGGAATGGGCTAAAATTTGACAG
>NW_019246097.1:1229-1473 GCF_002742605.1 Olea europaea var. sylvestris
TTTGATCTGAAATAAAAATCGCGCCGGGGGCAATTTCGTCAATTTTCTCGACTGTGTTGGAATTGGCTGAAATTTGGCAGTTTGATCTGAAATGAAAATCGCCCCCGGGGCTATTTCGTCATTTTTCTCGACTGTGTCGGAATGGGCTCGGATTTGACAGTTTGATCGGAAACAAAAATCGCGCCGGGGGTAATTTCGTCATTTTTCTCGACTGTGTCGGAATCGGCTGAAATTTGGCAGTTTG
>NW_019246098.1:0-1473 GCF_002742605.1 Olea europaea var. sylvestris
TGCTCTATAGGCCCAAAACGGACAACGCGTGCAAAAGTTACGCTCAATTCTTCGAATGCCGACAATCCAAATATGCAAGTGGTCGTTCTTCAAAAAGTAGCTGAAATCCCTCATACGTCACGATGAAGCCGTGAGTTCAATCCAAAACGGTTGCTACATTTTCGAAAAGTACTTATGGGCCCAAAATGGTCACCGTGTGAAAAATTCTTCGAACGTCGACAACCCAAATATGCAAATGCTCATTTTTCAAAAAACAAACAACCAAAATTCCTCATACGTCATGGTGAAGCCATGAGTCCAATCCAAAATGGTCGCTACATTTCCGAAAAGTACTTTATGGGCCCAAAATGGACACCGCGTGTAAAAGTTACGCTCAATTCTTCGAACGCCGACAATCCAAATATGCAAGTGCTCATTTTTCACAAACAGCCGAAATCCCTCATACGTCATGGCGAAGCCGTGAGTTCAATCCAAAACGGTCACTGCATTTTCGAAAAGTACTTTATGGGCCCAAAACTGACACCGTGTGCAAAAGTTATGCTCAATTCTTTGAACGCCGACAATCCATATATGCAGGTGCTCGTTCTTCAAAAAATGGTCGAAATCCCTCATACGTCACGAGGAAGCCATTAGTTCAATCCAAAACGGTCGCTACATTTCCATAAAGTATTTTATGGGCCCAAAATGGACATCGCATGTAAAAGTTACGCTCAATTCATCAAACGCCAATAATCCAAATATGCAAGTGCTCATTTTTCCACAAATAGCCGAAATCCCTCACATGTAACGACGAAGTCGTGAGTCCAATCCAAAATGGTCGCTACATTTTCGAAAAGTACTTTATAGGCCCAAAACGGACACCACGTGCAAAAGTTATGCTCAATTCTTCGAACGCTGACAATCCAAATATGCAAGTGCTCGTTCTTTGAAAAGTAGCTGAAATCCCTCATACCTCACGACGAAGCCATGAGTTCAATCCAAAATGGTCGCTACATTTTTGAAAAGTACTTTATGGGCCCAAAACTGGCACTGTGTGCAAAAGTTACGCTCAATTCTATGAACGCCGACAATCCAAATATGCAGGTGCTCGTTCTTCGAAAAATGGTCTAAATCCCTCATACGTCATGAGCAAGTCGTGAGTTCAATCCAAAGCGGTCGCTACATTTCCAAAAAGTATTTTATGGGCCTAAAACGGACACCGTGTGAAAAAGTTACACTTAATGCTTCGAACGCCGACAATCCAAATATGCAAGTGCTCATTTTTCCACAAACAGTCGAAATCTCTCATACATCACAGCGAAACAGTAAGTTCAATCCAAAACGCTCGCTGCATTTTCGAAAAGTACTTTATGGGCCCAAAACTAACACCATGTGCAAAAGTTACGCTCAATTCTTTGAACACCGACAATCCATATATGCAGGTGCTCGCTCTTTAAGAAACGATCAAAATCCCTCATACGTCATGAGGAAGCC
>NW_019246099.1:0-1473 GCF_002742605.1 Olea europaea var. sylvestris
AAAAAAAATTCATTAAGAGGGATGACAAAGCAATTTGTGACTACTATGAAAAAGAGTTAGGGACTAAAAGTAAGAATGGGACAAAACGTTTGCATGAACATATGAAAAGATGTCCATGCCGATATCAAAAATACATTAAGCAAACAATGTTGAATCTATTAAAGGAAGCTTGTGGGAAGGTTTCAATGGGTACTTACTCCTTTGATAAAGACAATGCTAAGAGAGAACTTGGAAATATGATAATCTTGCATGAGTATCCACTTTCAATGGTTGAACACATTGGATTTAGAAGATTCACGAATACTTTGCAACCATTGTTTAAGAACGTTTCTCGTAATACTATAAAGAATGATATTTTGAAGATATATGATTACGAAAAATTGAAAGTGATGAGCTTATTGGAGAAGAACAATAGCAAAATTGCAATCATTACAGATATGTGGACTTCTAATCAAAGAAAGGAATCATGGCCATCACTGCGCATTTCATAGATGAAGCTTGAAAACTTCAAAGTCGAATTATAAGATACTTTGATCTCGCATAAATTAATTAGCTTATTTTAATGTACTATTTAAAATTATTGTTGTCGTAATTATGTTGCTTTTATTTTGAATATAGGTTCATTTATGTGCCATGTCCACACACGTCTAAGGCACTGAGTATATCATTGATGGACTACTTATTGGATTAGAATATCGATCGTAAGTTTTCTACTTTGACTATCGATAATTGTACTACAAATGATGCCATGATCAACATTCTTTTAGATAAGCTTTCTAGTAGTTCGCTTTTGTTAAATGGTGAATTTTTCCATGTGTTGTTGTGTGCACATATTGAACATGATAGTTAAAGAAGGTTTGGAGATCATTAACTCTAGTGTTGAGAAAATTTGTGACAGCATTGCATATTGGACAGCAACTCAAAAAAGAGTAGAAAAATTTAAGAATTCTGCACATCAATTAAAAACTCTTGCTCCAAAAAGTTAGCACTTGATTGCAAAACTAGGTGGAACTCTACGTACTTAATGCTTCATAGTGCTTTACAGTATAGAGATTTTTTCCTCGACTAAAGTAATGTGAGTCACAATACAGATGTTTGCCTAGTGATGAAGATTAGAAATTGGAGAGAGATATGTGAAAGGTTGGAGGTATTTTTTAAAGTGGCTGAAATATTTTCTGGGACTAAATCCCAACATCAAATCTTTATTTTTCTAATATTTTTGAGATAAAGTTGTCGATTTACGATTGGATGAAATCTCCTTATGAGGAAATCAAAATGGTGGCTTCAAGTATGATTGACAAGTTTGAAAAATATTAGAGCAAGATTCATAGAATTCTGGCAATAGCTAGTGTGTTGGATCCAAGATTTAAAATGTTGTTTGAATATTATTTTCCAATGATTTATGAAAACGATATTTTGGATATTTAGATTAGGGCTGGACATGTTCTAGTTCGGTTTCGAGAACTGAACCGG
>NW_019246100.1:0-1237 GCF_002742605.1 Olea europaea var. sylvestris
CGCGCCGGGGGCAATTTCGTCATTTTACGCGACTGTTTCGGAATGGGCTAAAATTTGACTGGTTGATCGGAAATAAAAATCGCTCCGGGATAAATTTCGTCATTTTTCGCGACTGTGTCGGAATGGGCTTAAATTTGGCAGGTTGATCGTAAATAAAAATCGCGCCGAGGGTAATTTCGGAATTTTTCACGACTGTGTCTGAATGGGATTAAATTTGGCAAGTTGATCGGAAATAAAAATCGCGCCGGGGGCAATTTCGTCATTTTTCGCGACGGTGTCGGAATGAGCAAAAATTTGACCGGTTAATCGGAATTAAAAATCGCGCCGGGGGCAATTTCGTCATTTTTCGCGACTGTGTCGGAATGGGATAAAATTTGACTGGTAGATCGGAAACAAAAATCGTGCCGGGGCAATTTCGTCATTTTTCGCGACTGTGTCGGAATGCGCTTAAATTTGGCAGGTTGATCGGAAAAAAAATCGCACCGGGGGCAATTTCGTCGTTTTTTGCGACTGTGTCGAAATGGGCTTAAATTTGACTGGTTGATCGGAAACAAAAACCGCGCCGGGGACAATTTCGTCATTTTTCGCGACTGTGTCGGAATGGGCTTAAATTTGGCATGTTTATCGGAAATAAAAATCGGGCAGGGGGCAATTTCGTAATTTTGCGCGACGGTGTCGGAATGGGCCAAAATTTGAGTGATTGATCGGAAACAAAAATTGCGTCGGGGCAATTTCGTCATTTTTCGCGACTGTGTCGGAATGGGCTTAAATTTGACAGGTTGATCGGAAATAAAAATCTTGCCGAGGGCAATTTCGTCATTTTTCGCGACTGTGTCGGAATGAGCTAAAATTTGACCAGTTGATCGGAAACAAAAATCATGCCGAGGGCAATTTCGTCATTTTTCGCGACCGTGTCGAAATGGGCTAAAATTTGACTGGTTGATCGGAAACAAAAATCGCGCCGTGGGCAATTTCGTCATTTTTCGCGACTGTGTCGGAATGGGCATATATTTGGTAGGTTGATCAGAAATAAAAATCGCACCGAGGGCAATTTCGTCATTTTTCGCGATTGTGTCGAAATGGGATAAAATTTGACTGATTCATCGGAAATAAAAATCGTGTCGAGGGCAAATTCGTCATTTTACGCGACTGTGTCGGAATGGGCCAAAATTTGACTGATTGATCGGAAACAAAAACCGAGCCGGGGACAATTTCGTCATTTTTCGCGACTGTGTCG
>NW_019246100.1:1332-1473 GCF_002742605.1 Olea europaea var. sylvestris
TGGGCAATTTCATAATTTTACGCGATGGTGTCGGAATGTGCTAAAATTTGACCGGTTAATCGGAAATAAAATTCGCGTCGGGGGCAATTTCGTCATTTTACGTGACTGTGTCGGAAAGGGCTTAAATTTGGCAGGTCGATC
>NW_019246101.1:0-1473 GCF_002742605.1 Olea europaea var. sylvestris
ACTGTGTCGGAATTGGCCGAAATTTGACAGGTTTATCGGGAACGAAAATCGCGCCGGGTGTAATTTAGTCATTTTTCGCGACACAGTCGGAATTGGCTGAAATTTGACTTGTTGACCGGAAACAAAAACAGCGCCGGGGGCAATTCCGTCATTTTTCTCGACTGTGTCGGAATTGGCTGAAATTTGGCTGTTTGATCTGAAATAAAAATCGCTCCAAGGGTAATTTCGTCATTTTTCTCGACTGTGTCCGAATGGGCCCAAATTTGACAGGTTGATTGGAAACAAAAATCGTGCCGGGGAAATTTCGTCATATTTCGCGACTGTGTCGGAATTGGCTCAAATATGACAGGTTGATCGGAAACAAAAATCGCGCCGGGGGCAATTTCGTCATTCTTCTCGACTGTGTCGGAATTGGCTGAAATTTGGCCGTTTGATCTGAAATAAAATCGCTCCTGGGGCAATTTCATCATTTTTCTCGACTGTGTCGGAATGGGCTCAAATTTGACAAGTTGATCGGAAACAAAAGTCGCGCGCGGGGAAATTTCGTCATTTTTCGCGACTGTGTCGGAATTGGTTAAAATTTGACAGGTTGATCGAAACCAAAAATCGAGCAGGTGGCGATTTCGTCATTTTTCGCGACTGTGTCGGAATGTGCTCAAATTTGACAGGTTGATCAGAAACAAAAATCGTGCCGGGGGCAATTTCGTCATTTTTCGCGACTGTGTCGGAATGGGCTAATTTGACAGGTTGATCGGGAACAAAAACCGCGCCGGGGGCAATTTAATCATTTTTCCCGACTGCGTAGGAATGGACTAAAATTTGACAGGTTGATCGGAAACAAAAATCGCGCAGGTGGCGATTTCGTCATCTTTCGCGACTGTGTCGGAATGAGGTCAAATTTGACTGGTTGATCGGGAATAAAAATCGCGCCGAGTGTAATTTCGTCATTTTTCGCGACTGTGTCGGAATTGGCTAAAATTTGACTGGTTGATAGGAAACAAAAACCTAGCCGGGGGCAATTTCGTCATTTTTCTAGACTGTGTCGGAATTTGCTGAAATTTGGCAGTTTGACAGGAAATAAAAATCGCGCCGGCGACAATTTCGTCATTTTTCTCGACTGTGTCAGAATGGGCTCAAATTTGACAGGTTGATCGGGAACGAAAATTGCACCGGGTGTAATTTCGTCATTTTTCGTGAATTTGTCGAAATTGGCTAAAATTTGACTGGTTGATCGGAAACAAAAATCGAGTCGGGGGCAATTGCGTCATTTTTCTCGACAGTGTCGGAATTGGCTGAAATTTGACAGTTTGATCGGAAATAAAAATGGCCCCGACGGCAATTTCTTCATTTTTCTTGACTGTGTCGGAATGGGCTCAAATTTGACAGTTTAATCGAAAACAAAAATCGAGCAGGTGGCGATTTCGTCATTTTTCGCGACTGTGTCGGAATGGGGTCAAATTTGATTGGTTGATC
>NW_019246102.1:0-1473 GCF_002742605.1 Olea europaea var. sylvestris
ACATGCATAATTTGTACTTGTCAAAATCAATTAATCCCGAGTATACATCTTTATGTAACTTTGGAATTGCATTTCATCTATATCACTAAATCTGTCATGCCAGATTTCGATAATAATTAGATTATCGCATATATGCCTTATAATTTCTATACTCTTTGTAGAATCCTTAGTATTAAAAAATATAAACGTCGTTTTATAATTTACCATAGCCATTAGGATCTTTATCAAAATAAACAAGAACAACTATTGTCCTTAACATTAAAATAGTTCATGTCGGAACATGAAATTCATTTTAATGTTCCAGCTATGGTTGGTATAAAGCGACGTTTCTTTGATTTCAATACTAAACCAAAGGGTAATGACAAGAAGTATATTCATACAGGCAATGCAGCAACCTTTGCTCATCTTCAACGTGTATGTCAACTTCTCCCTTTCGCAGTGGTCTACTTCCTTTTATTTTCTCCATATTTGTATAAATATAAGATTTACATCTGGTATCAAATACCTAAGAAATTCGTGAAGTAGACATAAGCCACACAATATTTCTTCCAATGACCTTTCATTCTATAATGAAAACAAGGGTCATTAGATTTGGTATTGCCCTTCGCTTAGACTGTCTTAACCATATTGGGTGCTTTCCCAAAGTCCCTTTAGACTTCCTCTTAATACCCTTATAGGAATCAATTGTTTGCCCAATACCAACTTTGATAAAGGGTTTAACAGTCCTAAGCATGTTAAGCAACTTAATGAGTATGCATTCGATCTTATTTATATCATAATTCATAATTAGTATGAATAACTCTATGACAGAGATTGCAGAGCTAAGTCAATACTTAGTTCATAGTTAATGATTGAACTCAGTTGAGACAATTCTCATCTCAATCATCTTCAGTGAAGATTCTTTTGTCACTTTGCATCGGTATAGTTGTTTGAAAATCTCACATCCTTCCACACATGATTATTATCATACAACTCTTTGTAATGAAGAATTATGTGTCAACATCTATACTCTCAAGTTGCTTTTGTAACTCAGGTGACATAGTTACAGGTATCACATACATTGCAGTACTATTGTCATCATTGCGTTTATTATAACAGCCACCTCTTCCTTAATCGAGTCATCACCAGATGTCTCTGAAAAATGGCTATTTAAGGACAACCAACTTTCTCATGCTTGAGAATAGTTCTCAAATTGCAGTGTTAATCAAGAAGATTTAATTTGATTGTTGGCATCCAATATGCCTCTCAAATACACATGGTTACTCACAATTCAATAAATATAGACGACGAAAAGAAAAAGAATAATATATAAAAATGTATCAATTAATTTAACATGAACTTTTATTAAATTAATCATGCTCCCACTATTTAATTAAAATTTATGACCCTCTTACATAAATTTATGGAGTCCATACTTGACTCCCAGTGGACTGGGATCCCATCTATTATATTAAAACCTTGAGTGTACTCAAC
>NW_019246103.1:0-1473 GCF_002742605.1 Olea europaea var. sylvestris
TAGTTCAAATAAGGGTAAGAATGTTTCGAGGGAACAGAGTCATCAATCACGTAGGAACATCATGCCCAGATACCCACAAACACAAACCTTTGAGCCTAGGTTCATTCCCACCTGTCACCACTGTGGAGCTCTAGGACACACTAGGCCTAGATATTATAAGTTAGGCAATGAGCGTAGAAATCAGAACATTCCTAGTCAGGTTAGCTTTCTGTCTAATCAGGTTAGTCATTTGATTGAGATACTTACTAAGCTAACTAGGAGTACTTTGTCGCCTAAGAAAGTTTGGGTCAAAAAGGGTGATCTAGCTAGACATTCAGGTCAAGAACATTGTTATGTTGCTCATGTTGCGTTAAAAGCCCAAAATTACAATATGTGGTACCTAAACAGTGCATGTTCTAGGCATATGTGTGGTAACAAGGCTTTATTCACTACTCTTGATGAATGTAATGGGGGGTATGGTTACCTTTGGAGATGGGGGTTCTGCACCTATTCTTGGCAAATGTACTGTACAAATGCATGGATTACCTATGATTTCTAATGTGCTTTATGTAGAAGGTCTAAAGTCTAACTTGTTAAGTATTAGTCAAATTTGTGATGCTGATTTTGAGGTTAGCTTTGTGCAAAAGTGATGTACTGTGTATGATTCATCCGGTGGGGTGATTCTTGAAGGGGTTAAAATATCTGATAATTGTTATGGAGTTCTACCTAATTCTAATTATGTGTGTAAGAGTGCAAAAATTGATGTGAGTGAACTTTGGCACAAAAGATTGGGTCATTTGAACTACAAGAGTCTAGTACAGCTAGCTAAGAAGGAGTTGGTAGATGGTTTGCCTAAGATAGGTCCTAGTGAAAATATTGTGTGTGGACCATGTCAACTAGGTAAACAACTTAAGAGAAGTCATAAAAAGACTTCTAGAATTCTGACCAAAAGACCCTTGGAATTGATACACATGGATTTAATGGGACCATCTAGGACTGAGAGTTTAGGCGGTAAACGGTACATTCTTGTTGTGGTAGATGACTTCTCGAGGTTCACATGGATAGAAGTGCTTAGGGAAAAATCTGATGCTTGTGATCTTATAAAATCATCGTGTAAATGGCTTGGTAATGAACTCAATCAATTTGCTAGGAACAATGTGTGGATCTTAGTTCCCAGACCTGAGAATTGTAACGTTATTGGTACTAAGTGGATTTTTAAGAACAAGACAGATGACCAAGGTACTATAACTAGGAATAAAGCCAGATTAGTTGCTCAGGGTTATACTCAAGTTAAGGGAATTGATTTTGATGAGACTTTTGCCCCTGTTGCACGACTTGAATCTATATGGATTCTGCTTGCTGTTGCCTGTACCTTAGGGTTCAAGCTACATCAAATAGACGTTAAGAGTGTCTTCTTGAATGGACTTCTTCAAGAAGAAGTCTATGTGGAACAACCAAAAGGATTCGTTGATCCAAAGTTTCCCCACTATGTCT
>NW_019246104.1:0-1473 GCF_002742605.1 Olea europaea var. sylvestris
CTAATGAAATTGGCCCCGTCACGATTTTTGTTTCCGATCAATTTGTCAAATATTAGCCCATTCCGACTCCGTCGCGAAAAATGTCGACATTACACCCAGCGCGATTTTTGTTTCCGATCAGTCTGTCAAATTTTAGCCCATTCCGACGCCGTCGCGAAAAATGACGAAATTGCCCCGGCGCGATTTTTGTTTCCGATCAGTCTGTCGAATTTTAGCCCATTCCGACTCCGTCGCGAAAAATAACGAAATTGCCCCGGTGCGATTTTTGTTTCCGATCAGTCTGTCAAATTTAAGCTCATTCCGACACCGTCGCGAAAAATGACGAAATTGCCCCCCGGTGCGGCGCGGATTTTGTTTCCGATCAGCCTGTCGAATTTTAGCCCATTCCGACACCGTCGCGAAAACTGACGAAATTGGCCCCGTCGCGATTTTTGTTTCCGATCAGTCTGTCAAATTTAAGCTCATTCCGACACCGTCGCGAAAAATGACGAAATTGCCCCCCGGTGCGGCGCGGATTTTGTTTCCGATCAGCCTGTCGAATTTTAGCCCATTCCGACACCGTCGCGAAAACTGACGAAATTGGCCCCGTCGCGATTTTTGTTTCCGATCAGTCTGTCAAATTTAAGCTCATTCCGACACCGTCGCGAAAAATGACGAAATTTACCCCGGCGCGATTATTGTTTCCGATCAGTCTGTCGAATTTTAGCCCATTCCGATTCCGTCGCGAAAAACGACGAAATTGCTCCCGGCGCAATTTTTGTTTCCGATAAGTCTGTAAAATTTAAGCCCATTCCGACTCCGTCACGAAAAATGACGAAATTGCCCCCGGCGCGATTTTTGTTTCCGATCAGTCTGTCGATTTTTAGCCCATTCCGACACCGTCGCAAAAAATGACCAAATTGCCCCGGCGCGATTTTCGGTTCCAATCAGTCTGTCAAATTTTAGCCCATTCCGACTCCGTCGCGAAAAATAACTAAATTGCCCCCGGCGCGATTTTTGTTTCTGATCAGTCTGTTAAATTTTAGCCCATTCCGACACCGTCGCGAAAAATGACGAAAATGCCCCCGGCGCTATTTTTGTTTATGATCAATCTGTCAAATTTTTGCCCATTCCGACTCCATCGCGAAAAATGATGAAATTTACCCCGGCGCGATTTTTGTTTCCGATCGGTCTGTCAAAATTCAGCCCATTCCGACACCGTCGCAAAAACTAATGAAATTGGCCCCGTCACGATTTTTGTTTCCGATCAATTTGTCAAATATTAGCCCATTCCGACTCCGTCGCGAAAAATGACGACATTACACCCAGCGCGATTATTGTTTACGATCAGTCTGTCAAATTTTAGCCCATTCCGACACCGTCGGGAAAAATGACGAAATTACCCCCGGCACGATTTTTGTTTCCGATCAGTCTGTCATATTTTAGCCCATTCCGACACCATCGCGAAAAATGACGAAATTGCCCCGGCGCGAT
>NW_019246105.1:0-1473 GCF_002742605.1 Olea europaea var. sylvestris
TAATTATTCGGAGGCCCAAACGAAGGAGTTAGGCTAAAATCCCATGATCCCGGGTCTGTGCCCTGAGTCTAATTTCACGGGTCATTTCCAATCAACCTGCCAAATTTCTACCCATTTCGACACTGTCGCGACAAATGACAAAAATGCCCCTGGTATGATTTTTCTTTGTTAATTTTCTGTCCAGCACTTCTTCAACCTTACATAATTAATACGAAAATTAATTATTCGGAGGCCTAAACGAAAGAATTTGGCTAAAATCCCGTGATCCCGGGTCCGTGCCCTGAGTCTAATTTCGCGGGCCATTTCCAATCAACCTGCCAAGTTTCGGTCCATTCCGACACGATCGCGACAAATGACAAAGTTGCCCCTAGTGCGATTTTTCTTTGTGGATTTTTTGTTCAGCACTTCTTCAACCTGACATAATCAATACGAAAATTAATTTGGAGGCCCAAACGAAGGAATTTGGCTAAAATCTCGTGATCCCGGGTCTGTGCTTCGAGTCCAATTACGCGGGCCGCTTCCAATCAACTTGTCAAATTTTGGCCCTTTCCGACACCGTCACAACAAATGATTAAATTCCCCTGGTGCGGTTTTTCTTTGTTAATTTTTTGTCCAACACTTTTTCAACCCGACATAATTAATAAGAAAATTAATTATTCGGAGGCCCAAAAAAAGGAATTTGGCTAAAATCCTGTGATCCCGAGTTTGTGCCATGAGTCCAATTTCGCCGGCCGTTTCCAATCAAACTGCTAAATTTCGGCACATTTCGACACCGTTGCGACAAAAGACAAAATTACCCCTGGTGCGGCTTTTCTTTGTTTATTTTCTGTCCAACACTTCTTCAACTTGAAATAATTAATGTTGAAATTAATTATTCGGAGGCCCAAACGAACGAATTTAGCTATAATCCCATGATCCCAGGTCTGGGCCCCGAGTCCAATTTCACGGACAGTTTCCAATCAACCTGACAAATTTCAGCCTATTTCGACACCGTTACGACAAATGACAAAATTGCCACTGGTGCGGTTTTGCTTTGTTAATTTTCTGTCCAACACTTCTTCAACCTGACATAATTAATACGAAAATTAATTCGGAGGCCCAAACGAAGGAATTTGGCTAAAATCCTGTGATCCCGGGTCTGTACCCCCAGCCCAATTTCACGGGCCGTTTCCAATCTACCTGCCAAATTTAGGCCCACTCTGACACCGTCGCGAAAAATGACATAACTAACCCCTGGTGTGGTTTTTCTTTGTTAATTTTCAGCCCAGCACTTCTTAAACCTGACATAATGCGCTTCTACAGCCTGATATAATTAATGCAGAAATCAATTATTCGGAGGCCCAAACGAAGGAATTCGGTTAAACTCCCGTGATCTTGGGTCTGTGCCCCAAGTCTAATTTCGTGGGCCATTTCCAATCAACCTGCCAAATTTCGGCCCATTTCGACACCGTCGCGAAAAATGAAAAAATTACC
>NW_019246106.1:0-1473 GCF_002742605.1 Olea europaea var. sylvestris
GCAGACTCTCCAAGCGTTCCAAATATGTAAGTGCTCATTCTATCGAAAAATGTCTGAAATAACTCATACGACACGACGAAGTGATGAGTTCAATCCAAAACGGCCGCTACATTTCCAAAAAGTACTTATGGACCCAAAACGGACAACGTGTGCAAAAGTTACGCTCAATTCTTCTTACGCCGACTCTCCAAGCGTTCCAAATATGCAAGTGCACATTCTTTTGAAAAATGGTCGAAATCCTTCATACGTCACGACGAAGTTGTGAGTTCAATTCAAAACGGTCACTACAGTTCCAAAAAGTACTTGTGGGCCCAAAACAGACAACGTGTGCAAAAGTTACGCTCAATTCTTCTTACACCGACTCTACAAGCTTTCCAAATATGCAAGTGCTCATTCTATCGAAAAATGGCCGAAATAACTCGTACGACACCACGAAGTTGTGAGTTCAATCCAAAAGGATCGCTACATTTTCAAAAAGTACTTATGGACCCAAAACGGACAACGTGTGCAAAAGTTACGCTCAATTCTTCTTACGCCGACTCTCCTAGCTTTCCAAATATGCAAGTGCTCATTCTATCGACAAATGGCCGAAATAACTCGTACGACACCACGAAGTTGTGAGTTCAATCCAAAAGGATCGCTACATTTTCAAAAAGTACTTATGGACCCAAAACGGACAACGTGTGCAAAAGTTACGCTCATTTCTTCTTACACCGACTCTCCAAGCGTTCCAAATATGCAAGTGCTCGTTCTTTCGAAAAATGGCCGAAATCCTCATACGTCACGACGAAGTTGTGAGTTCAATCCAAAAGGATCGCTACATTTTCAAAAAGTACTTATGGACCCAAAACGGACAACGTGTGCAAAAGTTACGCTCATTTCTTCTTACACCGACTCTCCAAGCGTTCCAAATATGCAAGTGCTCGTTCTTTCGAAAAATGGCCGAAATCCTCATACGTCACGACGAAGTTGTGAGTTCAATCCAAAAGGATCGCTACATTTTCAAAAAGTACTTATGGACCCAAAACGGACAACGTGTGCAAAAGTTACGCTCAATTCTTCTTACGCCGACTCTCCAAGCGTTCCAAATATGCAAGTGGTCATTCTTTCGAAAAATGGCGGAAATCCCTCATACGCTACGACGACGTGTGAGATCAATCTAAAATGGACGCTACATTTCCAAAAAGTACTTATAGGCCAAAAACGGACAACGTGTGCAAAAGTTACGCTCAATTCTTCTTACGCCGACTCTCAAGCGTTCCAAATATGCAAGTGCTCATTCTATCAAAAAATGGCTGAAATAACTCATACGACACGATAAAGTGGAGAGTTCAATCCAAAACGGACGCTACATTTCCAAAAAGTACTTATGGGCCCAAAACGGACAACATGTGCAAAAGTTACGCTCAATACTTCTTTCGTCGGCTCTCCAAGCGTTCCAAATATGCAAGTGCACATTCTTTTGAAAAATGG
>NW_019246107.1:0-1473 GCF_002742605.1 Olea europaea var. sylvestris
AAAATCCCGTGATCCCGGTTCTATGCCCTAGGTTCAATTTCGCGGGCCGTTTCAAATCAACGTGCCAAATTTCGGCCAATTCCGACATCGTCGCGAGAAATGTCAAAATTGCCCCTGGTGCGGTTTTGCTTTGTTAATTTTTTGTCTAGCACTTCTTCAACCAGACATAATTAATACGAAAATTAATTATTCGGAGGCACAAACGAAGGAATTTGGCTAAAATCCTGTGATCCCGGGTCTGTGCCCTGAGTCCAATTTCGCGGGCCGTTTCCAATCAACTTGTCTAATTTCAGCTCATTCCGACACCGTCGCGAAAAATGACAAAATTGCCCCTAGGGCAGATTTGCTTTGTTAATTTTCAGTCCAACACTTCTTCCACCTGACATAATTAATTAGGAAATTAATTATTCGGAGGCCCAAACGATGGAATTTGGATAAAATCCCGTCATCAGGGTCTGTGCCCCGAGTCCAATTTCGCTGGCCGTTTCCAATCAACCTGCCAAATTTCGGCCCATTCCGACACCGTCGTGATAAATGACAAAATTGCCCCTGGTGCGGTTTTGCTTTGTTAATTTTCTGTCCAGCACTTCTTCAACCTGACATAATTAATAAGGAAATTAATTATTCGGAGGCCCAAACGAAGGAATTTGTCAAAAATCCTATTATCTCGATTCTGTGCCCCGAGTCCACTTTGGTAGGCCGTTTCCCATCAGCCTGCCAAATTTCATCCCATTCCGACACTTTCGCGACAAATGAAAAAATTGTCCCAAGTGCGATTTTGCGTTGTTAATTTTCTGTCCAGCACTTCTTCAACCTAACATAATTAATACGGAAATTAATTATTCGGAGGCCAAAACAAAGGAATATGGCTAAAATCCCGTGATCCCGGGTCTGTGGTCCGAGTCCAATTTCTCGAGCCGTTTCCAATCAGCCTGTCAAAATTCGGCCCATTCCGACATCGTTGCAACAATTGACAAAATTACCCCTAGTGCGGTTTTGCTCTATTAATTTTCTGCTAAGCATTTCTTCCACCTGACATAATTAATAAGGAGATTAATTACTCGGAGGCCCAAACGAAGGAATTTGGATAAAATCCCGTGATCCCGGGTTTGTGCCCCGCGTCCAATTTCGCGGGCCGTTTCCCATCAACCTGCCAAATTTCAGCCCATTCCGACACCGTTGCGACAAATGATAAAATTGCCCCCGGTGTGGTTTTGCTTTGAAAATTTTCTGTCCAGCCATTCTTCAACTTGACATAATTAATACGGAAAATAATTATTCGGAGACCCAGACAAAGGAATTTGACTAAAATACCGAGATCCCGAGTCTGTGCCCCCAAGTCCAATTTCAAGGTCCGTTTCCCATAAACCTGCCAAATTTCGGCCCATTTCGACACCGTCGCGACAAATGACAAAATTGCCCCTGGTGCGGTTTTACTTTGTTAATTTTCTGTCCAGCACTTCTTCAACCTGA
>NW_019246108.1:0-1473 GCF_002742605.1 Olea europaea var. sylvestris
TATTCTTCTAAATGCTTCTTGAGAAAAGTGTTGTCTCCTCTAACAGCTGGCATTCGAATTTTCTTAAGAGTGCTTTGACATAGGGCAACAGTTCAGTTCATCACTTGTTTTTTTCTTTGACACTTAATATGCATTTAACAAAATGCCCTATAACCAAACAAAATTGATTAAGGCTTCCCAAGATGTAACATGGATTTTCCAGCTTACTTCCTTACCAGAGTGCAATGACTCACAAGTTTCTTGTAATTTTTGACTGCACGATGTATGAAGTCTAATAAAACCGTCTTCACACCGGACACGTTACTTAAATTTTCCTATATTCAATGCTCTTAGAAATCATAAGACTAGACAAAGGATCACGATGAATGTTCACCTACAACAATGTCACAACTTGTATAAAATTATCGAATAACAATTCAGAATACCAGTTGAAATTGTTGAAACATTAGATATATGCAATAAATCGATTAGTGAACATGCATGTGCACATTTAAATTTCATTCTAACGGATCAGTATATGACATTGTAATGCAAAACTCAAAAAACAAATATACCTCAACCTTTGGCCGCTTCAATGGAGGCGAGACGTCGTATCCTTTTTCCAAAGGCGGGATCCACTTCCCGATGACCCACTCATGGTGGCTCCTCAGCCGGGAACCCTTAAAGTTCCTCTGCTCCCGGCTGTCCCGGAAGAACACCCTGTATTTATCCTCCCCCAACACTTCAGTTATGACACCCTCCCACCACCCGTCATGATAATACGCGTCCACATTCTCACTGGAATCGAAAATCCAGCGGTTCTCCTGATGACGTGCCGGCCGCAGCTGTATCGCGTCCACCTCCTCCCTCAGCCGCAAAGTGCCCTCGTTGTCCAACAGGGTTTTGTACTTCACTAGCACCTTCATGCAAGAATTCCTCTTCGATTTTCGGTGGCTAAGGACGGTGCCCGCGTACCAAGAGCCTCGAATGCCTTCGTCTTTGCTGCTGATTTCAACTTTCGCGCCTTTGTAAAAGTACTGGGCTACGATATCTTCGTCCATGTATTCCATTATTGATACTGCAAAAAAGGGAATCAAACTGGGATTTTCTTCAGGTTTATCGGGAATTGATCGAAGTGTAAAAGGGTAATGAGAACTGGCATAATAGAGATACACATTTAGAGTCTTCGTGCAGTTCTATGAGGACTGTAAACAATTTCGAGGAACTGTTCGTTTCCGAGTAATGTATATGAGAACGAAATGAATCTAATTGATGGTTTAAAACTTAGAAGGATATAATTGGTAATATAAAAAGATAATTAAATTGGAATACACCTGAGCTTCTTAATTTTCCTCTTTATAGCACTTATATTCTTAACAGTTTTTCATTTTTCATGTCAATCTTATTTTTAAACTTTCCATTAAACACATTTTGTATTTGATAATAGTTTTATGTCCAAAAATTCGATGAAATGGCGCAAAAAAAATTATTTTT
>NW_019246109.1:0-1472 GCF_002742605.1 Olea europaea var. sylvestris
TCTATACCAAAACTTGATGCTTGTGGTTTTACATTTAATTTTGGTAATGGAATGGTTAAGTTATTTAATGATTCTCCTTTGATTGGGAATGACATTTTATGTGATGGTTTATATAAATTATCTTTGGCTTATTTTGGTGATGTCTCGTATGTTACAAATGTATCAAAGAAAAAGGCTTTAATTTGTGAATCATCATTTATGTTGTGGCATAAGCAATTGGGTCATATTTCTAAGGATAGAATGGAAAAATTAGTAGAAGATGAGATACTTCATTCCTTAGACTTCTCCGATTTTGACACTTGTATAGATTGTATAAAAGGAAAGTTAACTAAGTCTACGAGGAAGGGTTCGACTAGGAGTAATGGAATTTTGGACTTAATTCACACTGATATCAGTGGACCTTTGCTTTCCACTATATGTGGGAATAAATATTTCATAACTTTCATTGATGATTTCTCACGACATGGATATGTTTACTTGATTAAGGACAAATCACATGCACTTGAGAAATTCAAAGTTTTTAAACTGGAAGTAGAGAAACAATGTGGGAAAAGTATCAAAGTTGTAAGATCTGACCGAGGTGGTGAGTACTATGAGAAATATGACGAGTCTGGTCAAAATATGGGTGATTTTACAAAATTTTTACAAGAGTGTGGAATAGTGCCCCAATACACCATGCCAGGGACACCTGAGCAGAATGGTGTTTCTGAAAGACGTAATCGAACTCTAAAAGATATGGTTAGAAGTATGATGAGTAGAACAAATTTGCCCGAATATTTGTGGGGTGATGCCTTGAAAACAGCTATATATATTTTGAAAAGAGTTCCAAGTAAAGCTGTTGAAAAGACACCTTTTGAATTATGGACAGGACGTAAGCCAAGTATGGCTCACTTTAAAGTTTGGGGATGTCCAGCTGAGGTTAGGATTTATAATCCATTTGAAAATAAATTAGACCCTAAATCAACTCCTGGCTACTTTATTGGGTATCCGGATAGATCAAATGGATATAAGTTTTACTGTCCAAATTGCGGCACTAGAATTGTGGAGTCCATTACTGCTAAGTTTCTGGAGAACGATTTTGGAGATAATGGGAGTTCTACATTGAGAGAAATTCTTGTTGAACCCAATCAAGTTGTTGTTCCAGTTCCTGCCAATTGAAGTTGTTAATGAAAAATCGAGGAACCAGGAGGAATCTCCAATTCCTCAAACAACGATTGAATCGGTTCCTGAGCCACAAGTCAGGAGATCACAAAGGGAAAGAAGATCTGCATTGCCCAGTGATTATGTTACATATTTATTGGAGAGCGATTTTAATATTGGGCATATTATTGATCCTGTAACTTATAATCAAGCATTGACAAGTCCTGAGGCAGATAAATTGATAGCTGACATGGAAGATGAAATGAATTCCATGGAAAGGAATAAAGTTTGGGATCTTGTTGAACTTCCTCCAGATGCTAAGGCTGTAGATA
>NW_019246110.1:0-1472 GCF_002742605.1 Olea europaea var. sylvestris
GAATGGGATCGAGCCAACTTAAGGTGGCTTTTGATATCATGACAACTTTGAGTTTGTTTGTTTTTGGCGAATTCGTAGTCTAATTCGATTGGAATCGAGCCAATGTAAAGTGGTTTTTGATTTCATGATAACTTCGGGTTTGTTCACCTTTGGCGAATTGTTATTCTAATTGGATTGAAATTGAGCTAATCAAAAGTGGTTTTTGATTTCATGATAACTTCGGGTTTAACTATTTTTAGCGAATTGGTAGTCTAATTCGATTGGAATAGATCCAGTGAAATGTTGCTTTTGATTTCTTGAAAACATCAGGTTTTTTCATTTTTGGTGAATTGCTAGTCTAATTCGATTGGAATCGAGCCAACGAAAAGTGGTTTTTGATTTCGTGATAAGTTCGGGTTTGTTCGTTTTCGACGAATTGCTTGTCTAATTCGATTGGAACCGAGCCAATGAAAAGTGCAACTTGATTTCATGATAACTTCGTGTTTGTTCATTTTTGGCAAATTGCTGGTCTAATTCAACTGGAATCGAGCCAATGAAAAGTGGTTTTTAATTTCATGATAACTTCGAGTTCGTTTGTTTTTAGGGAATTGCTAGTCTAATTCAATTGGAATCGAGCTAGGGAAAAGTTGTTTTTGATTTCATCATAACTTTGGGTTTGTTCGTTTTTGGCGAAATGCCAGTCTAATTCGATTGGAATAGAGCCAATGAAAAATTATTTTTGATTTCATGATAATTTCTGGTTTCTTCGTTTTTGTTGAATTGCTCGTCTAAAACTTCTTATTTATTCATTTTTAGCGAATTGCTAGCCTAATTCGATTGGAATCGAGCAAATGAAAAGTGATTTTTGTTTTCATGATAACTTCGGGTTTGTTCATTTTAGGCTACTTGCTAGTCTAATTCGATTGGAATCGAGCCAATGAAAAGTGGTTTTTGATTTCATGATAACTTTGGGTTTGTTATTTTTTGGCGAATTGCTAGTCTAATTCGATTGGAGTGGAGCCAGAGAAATGTGGTTTTTGATTTCATGAAATCTTCGGATTTGAACGTTTTCGACAAATTACTAATCTAATTCGATTGGAATGGAGAATGGAGCCAATGAAAACGGGGTTTTTGATTGCAAGATAACTACGGGTTTGTTCGTTTTTGACGAATTGCTAGTCCAATTCGATTGGAATCAAGCCAAAGAAAAGTGGTTTTTGATTTCATGATAACTTTAGATTTGATCATTTTCGACGACTTGCTAGTCTAATTCGATTGGAATCGAGCCAATGAAAAGTGATTTTTATTTCAAGATAACTTCGGGTTTGTTCTTTTTAGCGAAATAATAGTCTAATACGATTGGAATCAAGCCAATGAAAAGTAGTCTTTGATTTCATGATAACTTTGGGTTTGTTCATTTTTGGCTAATTGCTAGTCTAATTCAATTGGAATCGAGCCAACGAAAAGTGGTTTTTGATTTCATGATAACTTCG
>NW_019246111.1:0-1472 GCF_002742605.1 Olea europaea var. sylvestris
AGTAGCTGCCTCTTTCTTCTCTTCCTCTGTCATCCGATTAATGGCGAAGTAGCGTTCTACACGGAAGACCCATCCATCTGGGTCTTAACCATCAAACATAGGCATGTCGAGTTGACGTACCCGCGGATCCCAACTCCTTCCCCGTTGTTCTGACTTTTCTCCGAACTTGCCTGAGTCTTCCCGATACTTGGTGAAAAGTCAGTTAATTGGTGGCAATCCCCTTTTCCTTCCCGTCCCGTTCCTGGCTGTCCCAAGACCGGAGCATGAAATCAAGTTTTTCCATCAATTCGAAGCGTAGCTGATGAATTCGGTCCTCATAGTCGCCATTCCTGTCTGAATTTCAAGATGATTGCCTGCCACTTGTTGTTCCAGCACTACAACTCGATCGGTGAGGGTCATGATGCTCTGATACGAATTTGATTGTGATTGTGCAATAGAAGGTGTTGGAGAAAGAAATGAACAGAAGTCTTTTGGGATTTTCTCTGATTTATTCAATATGAAAGGTAAATTGGGAATTACAAATGAAATGTGATAAACCAGCACTTCGAGAAGCTAGGAATTCTCCACTACAGAAATCAGTAAATTCTCGATACCTCTACCATTCTTCCACACCCTTACATATAACCCTTCCCGTAACTAATCTAACTAACTTGCTAACAAGTTCAAAACAACTCATTATAACAAAATAAGTGGACCCAAATTAATTTCAGGAAGATTTTGTGCCGTTGACATTTTAGGTCACTCCTTGGTGCAATTGTTTCTCTCCTTGCGTCTAGTGTAGGTGAATCTGATCGGGGGCTTATCACCATCACCATGCTTAGAAACAAAATAGAGTGGGAAATAATCATGATTAAACAGAAACTCCAAGGATCATTTTGCAGAATTCACAATTCCCACAACCGAATTACACAAAACTACTACATTAGAGAGAAGTTTGCAGCAAAAGGAAACTACAGGCACCAATCTGAAGCACGCATTTTGAGAACTCAGGGGCTGACTCAAACCAAACCAAAACTTCAGGGACCAACTTGCAGATTAACAAAAAAGGCCCTTTTCACATAAACAATGGGGACCGATTTGCAATCAGCCACATTTTTTGGGCCGTAGGAGTAGCTCAGGACCATTTGAATAGATCAAGCAAAGTTGGAGAGGGTGATATGCATTTTTAATACTGAAATAATAAAGTAAAAAGTAAAACTTGTATCTCAAAAATCACTTCCCTCCTTATCTTAACACGCACAAATTCTTGCTCAATAATCCCAAATTTGGAGCTCTTGGACAACGCACGAATTAGACATCACAATACATAGAATTCCTAAAATCCTCACTTCATCTGGAAATCCTCTTGTCATCTTCTCCATATCCCAGTCATAAGAAGAAAGTTCTTCCAGATGATAAATGTATGTGCATTTGTGTGACTGCATCCAGCAGCCATTGTGTAAAATGTTGAGCCAGCATTTTTTTTTTTTTTT
>NW_019246112.1:0-1472 GCF_002742605.1 Olea europaea var. sylvestris
CCCTCATACGTCACGACGAAGTGGTGAGTTCAATCAAAAACGATCGCTACATTTCCAAAAAGTACTTACGGGCCCAAAACGAACACCGGGTGCAAAAGTTACGCGCAATTCTTCGTACGGCGACAATCCAAGCGTTCCAAATATGCAAGTGCTAACACTTTCAAAAAATGGCCGAAATCCCTCATACATCCCGACGAAGTGGTGAGTTCAATCCAAAACGGTCGCTACATTTCCAAAAAGGACTTACAGGCCCAAAACAGGCACCGTGTGCAAAAGTTATGCTCATTTCTTCGTACGCCGAAAATCCAAGCGTTCCAAATATGCAAGTGCTCACACTATCGAAAAATGGCCAAAATCCCTCATACGTCACGATGAAGTGGTGAGTTCAATCCAAAACGGTCGCTACATTTCCAAAAAGGACTTACAGGCCCAAAACAGGCACCGTGTGCAAAAGTTATGCTCATTTCTTCGTACGCCGAAAATCCAAGCGTTCCAAATATGCAAGTGCTCACACTATCGAAAAATGGCCAAAATCCCTCATACGTCACGATGAAGTGGTGAGTTCAATCCAAAACGGTCGCTACATTTCCAAAAAGTACTTACGGGCCCAAAACGAACACCGGGTGCAAAAGTTACGCTCAATTCTTCGTACACCGACAATCCAAGAGTTCCAAATATGCAAGTGCTCACTCTTTTGAAAAATGGCCGAAATCCCTCATAAGTCACGATGAAGTGGTGAGTTCAATCTAAAACGGTCGCTACATTTCCAAAAAGGACTTACAGGCCCAAAACAGGCACCGTGTGCAAAAGTTATGCTCAATTCTTCGTACGCCGAAAATCCAAGCGTTCCAAATATGCAAGTGCTCACACTATCGAAAAATGGCCAAAATCCCTCATACGTCACGATGAAGTGGTGAGTTCAATCCAAAACGGTCGCTACATTTCCAAAAAGTACTTATGGTCCCAAAACGGACACCGTGTGCAAAAGTTACGCTAAATTCTTCGTACGCCGACAATCCAAGCATTCCAAATTTGCAAGTGCTCACTCTTTCGAAAAATGGCCGAAATCCTTCATACATCACGACGAAGTGCTGAGTTCAATCTAAAACGGTCGCTACATTTCCAAAAAGTACTTACGGGCCCAAAACTGTCACCGTGTGCAAACGTTACGCTCAATTCTTTGTACGCCGACAATCCGAGCGTTCCAAATATGCAAGTGCTCACACTATCAAAAATTGGCCAAAATCCCTCATACGTCACGATGAAGTGGTGAGTTCAATCCAAAACGGTCGCTACACTTCCAAAAAGGACTTACGGGCCCAAAACGGACACCGGGTACAAAAGTTGCGCTCAATTCTTCGTACGCCGATAATCCAAGCGTTCCAAATTTGCAAGTGCTCACACTATCGAAAAATGGCCGAAATCCCTCATACGTCATGATGAAGTGGTGAGTTCAATCCAAAACGGTCGCT
>NW_019246113.1:0-2107 GCF_002742605.1 Olea europaea var. sylvestris
AGGTAAATTTATTAATGATTCAAGCACTCAGTGCAAATTATGAAAATCTCAATTGTGCATTCGCTGCATGTAACATAAAATATTGAGAACTCAGATAAAAAATTCATGGCATATGCTGCCATTCACGCAGTCAACAATGAAAACAATTCTCATAATCTTGACTTTTCAAGATTATAAATGCATATGCAAATTTCCCCTATATATAGTACACAACAGCTGCTTCAAAACATATAACATTCTGGTAAATATATCACTCTCCAATCCATGGAATTCTTCAGCAAATTCCAATGCTTTGTTTTGTTTTTGTTCTTCTTGACCAGAGGTATAACCCTGGTTTACATTTTTCTTTCTTCTTCTCACACATTAATATTAATTTTCATGATTTTGATTTCACGTTTCAGGTAGTCTGCAGTGCTATCCTGGAACCCTCAAGGACATCACTATTACACAAGTTAGAACCGGAGCGAAAATGATGAATAAACCGGAGTGGAAAGTGACAGTCCAGCAAAAATGTCATTGTAGCTTTACAAATGTGAAAGTACGTTGCCCCGGCTTTGATTCTGTTGTTAAGCCGTCGCCTTTTATTATTTCCAAGTCAGGCCCGGACTTGTGCCTTCTTGACTACGGGAACTCTATAGGAACATTCCATTTCACTTATGGCTCGGATCAACCGATTGCATTTGTTCCATATTCTTTCGTAGAAAATTGCTCTTGAATGAATGAATTGTTGTTGATTGCTAGTCTTATTATAATAAAACCTTGAAGGGGTGCTGAAATTTTCAGTGTTTTAATTAATTACTGGAAATTAATTAATACAATAATGCTTTTGTTATATGTGGAATGCTTTTATATCATCACGGTTTTTAATTAAATAAGTCTGTAACATCACATTTAATTCGACTTATCATTTAATACCACCTAAATATCACATATAGTGGCGTTTTAACACCAATAATACCAAATAACATTGTTCTTGTTTTAAAGCAATGGACCCACTTTCACCAACCCTTGCCTTTTATAGAACGAAAAATGCTCTGGGAGAAGTCTTACCGACCCCTCACTGTAGGGGTTGGTCACACATGAAAGAAGAAAAAAAAAAAATCTACCGAGACCCGCGCATGTGTGTGTTCTGGCAGAGGTCTGTAAAACAGACCTCTGTACCTGTAGCAGAACTCTTATAGAACCCTTCTACTGAATTTAACAAAGTTCAAATTACAAAAGATAAAGAGTTTCGTCAAAGCTTTTCTCAAACTTTTAGAGTGAGAAATGAATTAACCTTGTCAGCTAGTTTTGAATTCATAAATAATATCGATTTCTAAAATTTTAACTAACATACCTTTCTCTTTTTAGAATGTTATTAAATTCTTCATCTTCCTTTTCGCACGAAATTTGAACCACGGTGACATTCTTGTAAAATTAAGCGAAATTGACAAGAATTCAAGACAACTTAGTCGAAATTATATAGAGAGCATATTAATAAAATGGTACTACGTTCAATATGCATGACGAGGCGGTTTGCTAGTTAATTCATTTCCAAGAGATGGCCGAGTCAATACCTAATTCATTAGGCTCCATTACAATTGAACCATTTGACATCCCCGTGACAAACTGGTTTGCTACTTGTGGATTTGGAGCAATAACGACTGAACTGCATAGTCATGTTGCAGTAAGTAACTAGCTTCATGATTAATACTGTGAAATTTAGTGACTTGTAACGTGCAATAAATAATAATTTGCAAGATAAAATTAATACTTTTGAAAGTTATGAGTTGTAACATTCGCATTAAAGGCACATTACTACGAGTTGATTCCTTCAAAATACTTAAAAGATTTTACTCTATTCATAATCCATTAACTAATTAAAAGATTGATTCTACTCAGGTCTACCTTTATACTTGGGTCGTTTGCCCTTTGAACAAGAACCTTGCTACATATATATTATGGTGTACACTTTAGTTTACACTTTATCATGTGTCATTATCCTATTAGATAATTTAAATTTAATTGACACTTGACAACAATACAAATATCAGCTAAAGTGTCAAAAATCAGTATATAAGAGCCTGTTTGAGTCACATTATAATGAGAATGAGAATGAGAATGAGAA
>NW_019246113.1:4355-69142 GCF_002742605.1 Olea europaea var. sylvestris
TGAATGGTAATGGTAGACTGGTAGCGTTGTAAAATTAACGACTTGTACAATCAAAAGAAAGAGTAAGTGGAAATGAAGATGAAGCGAGATATATCATAGTAAATTTCTTTAATATACAATTTGCCCCTTGGGTTGGTGTCAACAGGATTCTTGGACGTTTGTCTCTCAAGATACAATACTTCTTCCAAAGTTAGTACTGCATTATACTAATTGCTAACCTTGAACTAAAGTCTGCGAACCCATCTAGTCATTGGCAAGGTGAGGAGGAAAGATACGAAAGGTTTGCCTAATGATCACTTACCATTTTTCATATCCAGGTTGATTACAAGTTATCAATAATGGACAAGTGGGTAAGTTAGCAAAGCGTGAATGTTAACGTAATCAATTACAAGTTAGCAAAGTGTGGATGCATTGTGATATCAGTATGTGCAGATGGATGGAATTTGTAACTGTTATTGCCTGTATTTGAAATTTATCACATATGCGAATATAAGTTGTTCTAATGCTATCTATATATATCATATTCTCCTACTTTTCCAATTAGATTTATTCCACACTGGATCCTGAAATGGTTGCTGCAGAAACGATTCATCTGATAATGTTTGGGATCTAATTCTTGGTTTAGAGGTTACTGTAATGGTTCAGATTCTTAGTTAGGAAGTATCTATTTGTTTTTTGCAATTTTCATAAATGAAACATAGTAACTTTGAAAGTTTCCAAGTAGGTACACCAAATAAAGAAAAGAGTTCTCGCTTTTAAGAGTGGAGGGACCTCTGCTGCTTTTTGAAATATACTCGAGACCTGTCTTCCAGAGAAATATAATAATATATTCGAATTAACTTTTCAACACTTTGTTTCACAACGAAAGGATTCTGCAAACATCTCTTATTACCTCAATTCACAAATTTTCTTGTCCCTTCACAAAATTAGTCGACTAGTGCTTGCTTATTTATTGATCATGAACAAACAAGCATAAAAATTTAAGAGAAGAAAATTATACTCAAATTGTACTCTCAAAACTCAATTTCTATGATTCAATTTTATTTATTTTTTTAATTTTTTGTAATGATGAAATACTATAAATGAACAATCTTTTATACATTTGATACATAAAAATTAATTGTTTATACATAAATTTAAATACCCATTAAAATTTCTAGATACATGAATATAAATAAATTCATCTCTAATAACTCTAGATCCACATATATCAAGATTCATCAAGTGAAAATTCATTGAATCTAGATTAATATGAATATTAATTAATTCAAAATTAATAACACAAATTTCATAAACGACAATAATTATATAATATTTATTACATATCGAAAAACGAAAAAGTAAGGGATTGTTGAAATAATTAAATTATATTGGAGTTAAAATCTCCAAAAAATAGTATAAGTTAGTTATTAAGTTGGTATCTAGTAGCAAGAACTCCACTCAAATTTTTACAAGCAATAATATCAAAATAAGTGTAAGAGTACTAACCTCTCATTTGATAAAAATTAGTCATTATTAATGATATTAACAAGCAACTAAGAAACAAGATGCAAACGAAATAAAGCTTTGAGCCAAGCTTTGATGGTAGTAGGACACGGCTCCTCAGTGGCAGAGTCGTGTTAGGTGGGAAATATAGGGTTTTACTTTGCTCTATATGTTTTTTCTAAATGAGTGGATAGTGGGCCTAATGTAAAGGAAAAAATGGCCCAAGATAAAAGGTCCACAACTATAAAAATTAGCCCAAATACAACAAACTATCTTTCCAAATCAATAAACATCCATCCCAGCTTCTACAACAAGGGAAAGTTCCAACATGTAAATTATTCTCTTCTTTATCATAAAATATTTTTTAAAATTAAAAAAGTGCAGTTCGATTTGATTTTTTTGCAGTTTTTGAAAATTGAAACCTAAACCAAACTTTTTGAAACGGTTTGGAAAAAAATAAATAAAATCACGGGTCCACATGGATCCAAACCAACGGTTTCAAATCAACGACTTCAGTTCGATTTGCGATTTCACGGTTATTTTGAGCAGTCCTAGTTCAGAATATATTTGCTCATAAGCTACTCTGAATGATCACTTCTAAAATTAACCTTTCAATATCGGTTTAGACTTTTAATCCAAAATAATAATATTGTATCTCATTAGCAGTGATTATTACTTTTCTTGTGATAGTAGAATTACCAATACACTGTTCAAAGAAATTGAAATTCATTTTCGTCCATCGAACTATAGTTACTTAAGCTGGTGTTGGTGATTCCTGGTAACATGAAAAAATTTCAAATTCTCTCAAAATATGAGTTACTCAATATTCCCCATAAGTTGTAACTATTTAATTGACATGTATTTAAATAATTAAGGCCTGATAATTGACATCACTATTAAAAAAAAAAAATTTCACCTACGGAAAATTACTAACGGATTGCATCCGTTGGTAATTAGAAACGGATCATCCGTTGGTAAAAATTATTCACTTTTAGCTACGATAATCAACAAAGAATTTTCCTTTAGTAACGATGATATCTCTTTATCAACGGATATTCCTTGCCTCATGTAACTGTTTAACATTTGGATATTTTACCTAAGAATGTTTCGTAGATGACATACTAAATATTGCCAACGGATGTAATTAGAAGCGGATTATCCATTGGTAAAAGTAATTCACTTTCAACTACAATAATTAGCAACGAATTTTCCATTGGTAATGATGATATCTCTTTACTAACGGATATTCTGTCCCTTATGTAATCATTTAATATTTGGATCTTTCACCTATGAATATTTCATTGGTAATTAGAAACGGATTATCCGTTGGTAAAAATAATTCACTTATCCTACATCAAAAGTTCACAACAAAGTTTTCGAAGTTGCTATCTATAAATTAATTTGTGTCCAATAAGTGGTTAAACAATATTTTGACCTTTCAATTCGGTTGGCTAAAAGTAAAAAAAAAAAAAATAGAATTATTAAACAAATAATAATAACAATAATAAATAAATAAATAACACATATGTGACTATTTACAATATTAATTTTTATCAATTGTAATGGGAGACATTTATCAACAGAAAATTAGTTGATATTGGTTAAGATTTTTACCAACAGAAATTTCGTTGGTAAAAGATTCACACTTTACTTACGAAAAATTCGTTGGTAAAATGTTTATTCTTTACCTATGGCAGGATCCGTTGGTAACTGTTAACGACCTTCAAATTAGCAACAGAGTTGTAGTTGCAAATATTCTGTTGATAAAGAGTAATAGCAAATGATATCTAAGTTTCAAGAACGAAAAATTCGTGCTTTATAAATTAAGTAGTTGAGTGAATACTGAATTTCGTGCTTTATAAATTCAGTAGTTGAGTGAATACTGAATTTTAAACTAAAAATATTAAAAAATTTATCTGGTAGCAGGAGCACACAGCATTGTTCAATAAAAAATGTTCAACGGTCCTCTTTAATTCACCTCACTCTCTCAAGAAAGCTCTATTGATTCATTGATAGAGGGAAAATGGAGGAAAGGCAACGCAAGCCACATGCCATTATAATTCCTTTCTGCTTCCAAGGTCATATTACCCCAGCTATCAACCTTGCTCTCAAGCTTGCTTCGAAGGGCTTCACCCTTACTTACATCCACACTGAATTTATTCATCACTCGATATCTAAAGCCCATAATCACAATTCTTCCACTGAAGTAGATTTCTTTGCCGAAGCTCGAAAATCTGGTCTGGACATACATTACAGCACGATATCTGATGGGTTTCCTCCAGAATTCGATCGGGATCTCAACTTCGACGAGTTCTGGGATTCTATGTTTCGGGATTTCCCTGTTCGTGTTGATGAACTTGTTGGAAAAACAATTCAATCCAATCCTTCTTCTGTGTATTTTCTGATTGCTGACACTTTCTATTCATGGCCAGCAGCAATTGCTGAAAAGTACAGTCTGGTGAATGTTTCACTTTGGACAGAACCAGCTATAGTGTTCGCTATAGATTATCACTTGGATCTTCTCAGACAAAATGGCCATCTCCCATGGAATGGTATGCGCACCTTCCTTCTTTCCTTCCTTCATCAACCATTTTCGAACTAGGCCTATACGATTGTGTTTTACTTTTCAACCATGTTTTGCCTATGCTTAACATACTTAAGCCTATGCCTATTAACCAGGAAAAGAGAGAGAGAGAGAGAGAGAGAGAGAGAGAGAGAGAGAGAGAGAGAGAGAGTTGGGTCATAGACCAAACCTCCAGTAAAAGAAGAGTAGATAATCTCATCCGAGTACGAAAAGTACATCGAAACGTAATGAGTAAATCAATGAAAATCATGAGGCCACATCTTTGATCCAGATCTGGTCTTCATGCATCTAGTGCGATGTGTTTTGGTCATAAATAACCGAACGGATGTCTTGGTTAATTATGTAATAAGTAACACTTTCAGTTAACTAAAAAAGAAACATATTCACAAATGGATCACGTAATTAAAAAAAAAAAAAGGTTGAACCCCAACCTTGAGGGTCCCCACCGCCCCGCCCCTGAAGTTTCGTACTTTTGATAGCTGGGAGAAACATGCTTTAGCTTCTTGTGACAATAACATGTCTACTTGTTCAAACGTCAAAGTGACTAATTACTCGTGTACTCTTTTATGGTAACAATTGACTCTTATAAGCCCTTTATTTTTACCGTATACTATTTTATACGCCGTTAGTCTTATTTCAATACTTGGGATTGGGTTATGAAATCTTCACAAGCCTAATGCTTAACACGTACTGTTCATTTTCGCTTGATTATTAGGTGATTTAGTGCATCAAATAGATTACATACCCGGTGTTCAGCCAATTAGCAAGAGGGACTTGATGTCATATCTTCAGGACGATGACGTAACCACGACATTGCTCAAGATTGTCATCAAGGGGTTTGAGCAGGTGAAGAAGGCAGACTTTATCTTATGTAACACGATCCATGAACTTGAATCAGGATCACTATCAACCCTAAATCTAGGAAAACCTACTTATGCAATTGGCCCTATAAATTTTGATACAACCTTCACAAAAATTAGTGTTGCAAAAAGCATTTGGCCTGAATCAGATTGCACTCAGTGGCTCAACTCCAAGCCTCCTGGCTCCGTTTTGTACATCTCTTTTGGTAGCATTGCTCAGAGTAATAAGCAGGATATTGGGGAGATAGCAAATGCTCTTCTTCTAACTGGAGTAAATTTTATTTGGATCCTCCGGCCAGATATTGCTGGCCCTGATGAAACTGATATTTTGCCTGATGGATTCAATAATCGTGTAAAGGGTCGAGGGCTCATCCTTTCATGGTGCAATCAAAATATTGTCCTTTCACACGAGTCAGTAGGTGGATTCATAACACATTGTGGTTGGAACTCGGTATTGGAAAGTATTTGGTATGGTGTACCCATGATCTGTTATCCGTTTATCGCTGATCAACCTACAAACAGGAAACTAGTGGTTAGTGACTGGAAAATTGGAATTAATCTTTGTGATGGGGAGCAACTTACTATGAAAGAAGTTGCTCAGAAGATTAACTTGTTGATGAGTGGAAAGACTTCCGATGATTTGAAGCAAGAGATGAAGAAAGTAAGTAAGATAATGCACAGTGCATTAGACATGGATGGATCATCACAGAGAAATTTCGTTCAATTTCTCGAAAATTTGAAGGTAAAATTATATGAGAGAATTGAGGAAGTACCATCAATCGGCTAGTCTTTCTCGAATTTTAATCCGTTTTTATTTATGACTTTATTTACAATGAAGCACTTAAATTGATCTTTCCATAATGTATATCTATCTATTCATTGATAGAAAGATCAAAGGTGCCTGCATGTGCATTGTGCTTCTCAAAAATATTTCCAGTTTAGTGACCGTCCTTACATTTTTAATGAATTCTGCCTATTTAGATTGTTGAGAACAATCGGAATTTGTTCGAAAATGCTGAAAAAGGGGCATGAATACCATTGGATCATAGAGTGCAATTTTTTGTTAAAATCCCAATTGTTCGGTGCATATCAATCTTTTGTTAAGGTACCAACCTGTTAGTGAGAGTACTATTTCTGGTTGATAAGTCTCGTCCTCACCTAAAAAGAGCTTTGTGAGGGAGATAGGTCGTGGGATATGCCCCAACAGACTAGAGAACAAAAGCTGTCTATACACTGCGCCTACAAAGAGTCCAATGTCTCGTCCTCACCTAGCATTGGTTGAAGAATGCGAAGAGTAAATTGGTTAGCAACAAAAGATTGGAAGGTGAAATTTGAGTCCATACAGATTTTGAGGAGATTCTGTTTTTGGTCCACGCAGCTGTAAAAATTATTTTTATCTAGAAAATGTTTATCGAAAATTATGAAATTTTATTTTTTTTTCATTGAGACAACCAAAGTCGCGTTGAGAAGAAAGAGTTAAAAATGTTTACTTTGATATATAGGTGTGATGTGGTTCGTGAAATGAGGAAATGAGTAGTGTGGATAGTAATATGGATCCATGTAATTTAATTTTTATCTCAATTTTTAACAATTTTTTTAGATTTTCCAAATAAACACTAAATATGATAATTATGAAACATTAAAATAAATTAGATTTCTTATACTGATGATCGACCCCTCAAGTCTGAACTAAATTCTATTCTTTGTAACTCCTCAAAATAAATATGCTTTTACTCTTAGACACAAAAAAATAAAAATAAAAAATAAATAAATAAATGAAGAAGAAGAGAGAGAGAGAGAGAGCCATGATTCATTTGCAGCACTTTAATATGTGCAATATGCTAATCTAAAATAAATTTCTACCATTTCTACGTAACTACTCACAGTAAAATATATTTTTTCTCTTGGACAAATCTGAAGTAATCGTGGATTCATTTGCTGGGATTGGATCTCATGTCTCATCATGAAAGTTATCTACGTTAATTTAATTCTCCAATCTCGAGAAGAAAGGTATGAAAAAAAATTTTAAAAAATAAAAAAAAAATTGGTGCCATAATTACAAACACGTGAAAAGGCCGTATAGCGATATCTCATTTAAATAATTGAAAGAGAGTTTTAGTAATTTGACGCATTATTAAGTACCATTTTGAACAGTGATTTTTGAGAATGTGTGATTAAAAAAAAAAATTATGCACAAAATATTTTATTGTGTAAATATGTAGCTAAAAATAAATTATTTTGTCCCATTTGGAAGCCATTTTAATTTGAGAGAATTCATTTTTCAATCACATCATTCTTGGCCCACTATTTCATGACTTTTGTATTTGCTGCGATCATACCCCCTTTAATGGCAAAGAAATCACGGTGTATTTTTTGAAAACTGGATAGTTGGAGTGATAGGTAAAATTTGTAAAGTTTAAAAGAGAGAAGTAACTCTTGATAGACTGTTGTCAAGTCGGTGTCAGAAATCGTGGATAAAGAAAGAGTCGTTCAAAGAGGAGCTAAAAATGCCAATCATGTAAGCTAAAACATGTAACGTCCCAAATTTTAGTAATTCGATCAATTATTAAAAAATAAAATTACTTAACATTAATCTCATTTTCAAGAAAGTTTTATAATTTGACATAATATTGGAAGAAATTAAAATTTAGTCAATACAGAATTAGTCAAAATTTCTCATTTTCAAAAAAAGGCTTGAAAACGTTTAAAAAGCTGGTGCTGTATTTTTGTCCCCGCAATTGTAAAAATTATTTTGATCTAGCAAATGTTAATCGAAAATTATGTTTTAATTTTTTTCCCCATTGAGACAACCAAACTAGCGTTGACAAGAAAGAGTTAAAAAGTTGGATAAAAAGGAGTTATGTGCTACACGAAATGAGGAAATGAGTAGTGTGGATGGTAATTATGAATCCATATGGGCCTGTTTGGGAGGGATTTTTTAATCCAAAAAATTAATCTTTTTGACCGTTATTTCACTATTTCAGCCGTAATTTTTGACTTTTTCTCTCACAGGTGGATCCCACTTTTTTTCTAACGGTCAAAAAATCAAATTTCAAAATTCCTCCCAAACGGGGCCATAATTTAACTTTTATCTCAATTTTTTAGCAATATTTTTAGCTCTCCCATACATGCACTAAATATAATAATTTCATGGTAATTATATACAATGTGAATACTTTATACAACCCCCAAAGTTAAACCGGTGCTTGCAGCTGCATCAGAAATTGTTGCTCCAAGTGCTAAAGAATAGCGTTTTTGTATCTATTGAGCAAAAATAGGTTGTAATTGTATAGCAGTATTTGAAAACATAAATATTTAATTTCGAACCTGAAATAAATTTTTACTATTTACTTGTGACTACTTATAATAACAATTATTCTATGTGTACAGAATAATGTTTCGCAGAAAAATTACAAAATATTCATTTGGGGTGGACTCCATATGAGTAAAATATTGTCAAAAAAATACCCACCCACTCCCATTATATGTAACTTGTAAGAGCCATGCGAAGACAGCCCTATACGCCAATTGCTTCTCTTATAATAAATATATTTTTCTCTTAGACAAAAATGATCAAGTAAAAGGCTAGACTCTCCCAACTTTACTCAACTATTTATTTTGGTGAGTAAAATCAAGTGCATCATCCAATTCTCCAACCTCAGTCAGTTGAAGCAAGGACCTCAAGCCCCGACGGCCATGGCCACCACCGTTCTTGAGCACTGTCAAGTTACCCCTCCACCCGATGCAGCAACTGAATTTTCACTCCCTCTTGTATTTTTCGATTTGATATGGTGGGATTTTCCTCCTAATCGAAGTGTTCACTTCTTTGATTTTCCCATTTCCAAGTCCCGTTTCTTGGACTCCATTGTTCCCAACCTCAAACAATCTCTCTCCCTCACTCTAAAGCATTTTCTTCCACTAGCTGGCAAAATAATCCACCCTTTAATCTCCGGCATGCCCATTTCTCTTTACAAAGTTGGAGATTCTGTTTCTTTAACAATTGCTGAATCCAGTGCTGATTTCAATAACCTTACTGGAAATCATCAAAGGGATTCTCGTGAATTCTATTCTTATGTCCCTCAATTGCCACCGGCAACCCATTCGTCCGACTCCATTCGAGTTCCGGCCTTGGCTTTGCAAGTAACTGTATTTCCAGAACATGGCGTATGTTTTGGATTCACCAACCATCACGTTATTGGGGATGCAAGTACAGTCGTATCTTTTATACAGTCATGGGCTTCAATCAACAGATTCAAAGGAGATAGTCAATATTGTTCGCTGCCATTATTTGACAGAACAAACGTTCAAGATCTCAATGGACTGGATTCAATATATTGGGACCTAATATTGAAGGATTGTGACTCTTTGGAGTCTCCGCTCATAAACCCACCAACCGATAAGTTCCGGGCAACATTTTTCCTCAAGGAAGAAGATGTCCAAAAGCTGAAAAAACTAGTATTGTCCGAGCGGAAATCAGCAACCCATGTATCCTCTTTCACGGTTGCTTGTGCCCTAGTCTGGATTTGTTTAGCAAAATCTGCCACAGAGTCCGGGGAAATGGTGCCGGATGATGAGGTGGAGCATTTCAATTTTGTGGCAGATTGTAGGTCGCGATTGAATCCCCCCTTGCCAGCTACATACTTTGGCAATTGCGTAGTACCTGTGCTCCAGGCGAAATCGAGTCATGGAAAATTGAAGGGAAATGATGGGTTTTTTATTGCAGCAGAATCAATTGGACAGGCCATTGCCCGAACCGTGTTTAACGAGAAGGGAATATTGCATGATGTGCAGAATTGGACTGCCCAGTTCCAAGAATTGATCGGAAAGCGGCAATTTTCGGTGGCGGGATCACCAAGATTTGATTTCTACAGTGAAGATTATGGATGGGGACGGCCAAAGAAAATTGAAGCTCTTTTTATTGACGGTGATGGAGCCATATCCATTTTCAAATCCAGGGAGCCTGAGGGAGGCTTAGAGATTGGTTTGTCCAGACCAAAGATTAGCATCGATTCTTTTGCAACGATATTCACCGAGGTTCTTAGAAATTTAATATCTTGAAGTTTGCAGCTTCAAGATTCCAACTATTTTCATTGGTATTATTAGGATCTGAATTTGTAAATTCTCCACGAGCAAGCTCTAAGCATTTGTGGGAACACAAAATTTCTCATTCAGACAACAATAAACCATGCATGTTGTTGAATACGTTTCTTCCCATAATGTCAATCGGAGGCCAATTCTATGAAATCATGCTTCTTTGTAGGATGATTAAAAACTTGAACAAAGATAGAAGATGATGCCATTTAATTAGGTTGTTTATTTATCGTTTGTCTTACCCTGTGACATATCTGGGTCAGTCCTCACATATGTCGCAATATCATCCGTCATTTGCATCCAGTAATAAGCACGCTATATTGATGCATAAGTGCATTCCTCTCACTGATATCTCGCCCAAAGTCTATCGTGGCATTCTCTAATCAAGGATTTCCTCCAATCCCCACCCTTTGGTATATATAGGTGATTTCTTTTAGTCCGCCAAAGCCCCTCTTCTAGCAAGAACTGACGAGTCTTGCACTTCTTGATGAGATCGACCATATACTCTATTGCGGGTCCTTTCTCCATAAGTGTCCAAATTTGATCTTTTGTATTTGTAGCAACTTCGCTCCATGAAAAGGCGGCCATCAAACACATATTAGGCCATTAAACACATATTGGATAGATCCGCCTTCGATTTAGTGCGCCTGTCACATGATATAATAATATTTTATTGGAAGGATATTGAAAATGTTGTAAATTGTAAGTTTATTAATGAATGACAATTGTACCCCTATAGTCCTAGACATTATTACAATTGTATCCCTAATCTCCCTATAAGTATTTAGCTCTGGTTCACAATAAAATATACACAAGTTTGTTGACTTTTATTCTCTATTTTCATATATACATACATGCATGCATGCATATACATATATACATTTATGTGTGTGTATACACGTAAATAACACGTTTATCAATTCTTGTTCAACTATCAATTTAAATTTCTTTATAAAGCACTAAATTATGTGTCGCAGCCAATCACTATGTTCAACTATCAATTCATGGCATCCAAGAATCAATGCAAGGTATGCCTTGTATCTTTAATTCTTTAATTCTAATATCATATCTTGTAATTATCTATGCTAGGTTAGTCACGCCACTAACCATGCATAATTAATTAATGATTACTAAAGAAATAAAATATTTGTAATGATTATATTCAAGAATTTTTTATATAATTTTGTGATAGATACAGCTGCACTCAATTTTGTAATTATATGCGTTTCGCAATATTAATTAATCTTGTGTGATTCATGCATATTATATTTTTTATTTATCATGTTGTTTCTCATGAAATAGTACAATATATAATTAATATTCCAGAAAAATAATAATCGTAGATCTGTCTATTACAAATATTTCATTGTTGTTCCTGAAATAGCATAAAATTATAATTTTAAATATTTCAAAAGAATATTGACATATTGATCTTGAAAAAGCAATAATAAAATATAAAGTGCTCCCGAAGTAGCACATTTTTCAAAAAATATATCATTTTTAATATCTCTGAAAAAAAACGTATAACGCATGTCATGTTGACATTGGCTACTTGATTAATTATTATATGATATTTAATCACAGTTTTCAAAATTAATTGTATTGTTTGCTTTATTGTGTTTATAATCAAATAACAAATATCACAAAATTTGAATTTGCTACACTTAACATATTTGGCAAAAACTCTCTGTCATGGATCGTCGATATTGATATTCATCTTGTTCCAAAAGGTCTCGCAGAGACAATAAAATAAGGAAACAAAGAATCTCTATAGGATCATGCAAAAGCACTTATCATTCTTCATGATTTACTGAAAATTGAATATCTCAAAGTGATAGATCCAAAAGTTCTTCGGGAAAAAATTAATTAAAATATTTGATCGTTAGAGGACTATAGTCCTCCCTAAAGACTGCTACGAGTGGATGCACTTTCATTTGTAAAACTTTAAAACTGTCAGTGAATACAATTTTGAACTGTTCAGAATATATTCAAATTAACCTTATCCGGAGAAAAAAATTACTGATAAAAATATGTTGTAGAAAACCTTCAACTTTCATGCCTCCAATGCGCTCCTATAGCAGCAGTATTGTGAGCGTGGTTTCAAAAGTACTCAAAACTAATTTCTTGTTTTATGGTAGTTGAACAAAATAATGAACTATCGACGAATAATCATAGATTATGTTCAACTAGTTTTGTACCAATGCCTAGAGCAAATACAGTATCAAAACAAGAATGTGGCAATGGATGGACGTTGACATGGACTTGGAATAAACCATAAACGAAATAATCAACAAAATTATCGACAAAAAGATAACAATTTCAAAGGGCACAAAGTAAATGAAAATAACATATCCAAAAAAAGAATACGAAGAAAGTTACTCTAGATGTGTAAAATGAAGGAGCATTGGGCACACTGCCGTACGATAAATCATTTTGTGGATTTCTACCAAAAATCAATTAAGGGAAATAAAAAGTAGAGACAAATTTTGTCAAATATGGTGGTCCAGTTAATATAACTCATTGGAATGTCTCTAATTTCTTTACTGATTCAAATGAGAATCTTGACCATTTGATTGGGGATTGAATGATGAAGATATAGATTAGTTAATTTTCTATTTTTTTTTAGTATTTTTCTTTATTTTAGAAATTTAGTTTGAAATATTTTTTTTCTCAAAATTTGAAATTTTATTATGCTTCATTATTTTCATAATATTGAATTATATTTACTCTTTATGATTACAAATTCAAATTTTTAAAGAATATGTTTTGTTATATTTATAAATTAATGACAAATTGCCAAGATAACTGTTTAATTTTGGACTTAACATTGGTAGAAAATAATGTTAATATGATATGAGATACATCGATTATTGTTGAAGACTCCGGAAAAACTTGTATTATTTTACCAAAAAATACAAAATTATATATTGACAATGTACTTTATTCTAGCAAATCCCTAATAATTTTGCATAGTTTTAAAGACATCCACTACAATGGATATCACACCAAGACGATGCACGAAAATAATATTAAACATCTTTGCATAACCTCTTTTATATATGGTCAGAAGCAGATAAAAGTAAAATTTCATGCACTTCTATTTGGCGTATATTATACATTTATAAGAATTGTTGAATCAAATATTATCACGAACTGAAAGTTCGTTATAACCCGAAAAATTTTATTCTCATGATCGACTTGGACGTCTAATCGCTATAATGATACATCGAATAACAAACAACTCACGTGGCATCCTTTAAAGAACCAAAATATTCTTTTTCCTAATTATTATCCATATGTAGCTTGTTCGTAAAGCAAGTTAGCCATCAGACCTTCGACTAAAAATGTCAATATTAAATTTCTAACTTTCTTAGAGGAACTCATGGAGATATATGTTAAACATTTCGATATTTTTATGGTATTAATAGATTCTCCTATTAGATGGTCCCAAGTCTGCCTACTTTCCACTATGAATGTAGCTTTCGCTTGAAACTTCCACCATTGCGTCGTAGTAAATAGTAAGTTGGCCCAGTCTCTCGCCCAACCTTCGCCTTCTTTAGTGGTCAAGTTGAAGCGTGAAACAATTCTTTGCCACCCATAGTAGGATCAATGGCAGTCTCGACCCACGCGGAAGTGCAATGTGTTGGGAAACTTAAGATCGTAAATGGATTCAAGTTCCATTCTAATCACTCATTTCATAACTAGCTCAAATCATACAATTAAGAGCTCAATTTTTTGATTACTCACTCAAGACAATTCATCTTGATAATGTTGGTAAATTTAGATCACAAAAGTTGAAAATTTATTGTATGTCAATTGAGATTGTTATTGAGCATTTATTTTTATTTGTTCATATACAAATAATTTAGCGGAGTCCTTTATTAAACGTCTACAATTTATTGTTAAGTCATTGCTTATGAAAATAAAACTCCTAACTACTGTTTGGGATCATGTCATATTACATACTGCATCATTGGTTTATATAAGATCAATTGCCTATTATCATTATTCACCTTTTTAACTTGCATTTGGTCATAAACCTAACATTTATCATTTATGAGTTTTCGATTGTGCCGTCCAAGTCCCTATTTCCCCCCCCCCCCCCACAACGTTCTAGATCCCCAACAAAAACTTGAGATTTATGTTGGTTTTGATTCACCATCTACTATTAGACATCTTAGACCTTTAAATGGTGATCTATTTACTGCACATTTGCTAGGTTGTCATTTCGATCAAATGACTTTCCCAACTTTGGGAGGGATAAAACCACATTCTGAAAAATAAGGTAAAACTTTTTGAAATGAAACAACTATATCTCACTTTAATCCTCATAGCAATCAATATGAGCAAAAGGTTAAAAAATTATTCATTTGCAAAGAGTTGAAAATCAATTATCGGATGTATTTGTTGATACAAAAAAAATGTCAAAGTCATATATACTAATAGAAAATATTCCAACAAAAATTGATGTTCATAAAGGATAATTTACCGTAGCAAATGAATCTCAAATACGTCAAAAACATGGTCGATTAGTTTATTCAAAAAACTCTGTAGCTCGAAAAATAAAAGTACAAGAGAAAGACCAACCAAAAATTTTGGAAGTAATAACATTAGAAAGAATTGATCAATTAAATATTGAAAATACAATCCCTGAAGAGCCACAAGTGTCCAAAACTAATGAAATTTCAATAAATTATAAATTATCTCATAAATTATGAGAACAAAATAATGTTGTTAGAGACAACATTTTCGTCTTTTAATGTGACTCTTGACATTATGTAAAATGAGTATCTTGAACCACGATTTTTTAAAGACTATAACATATGAATGATTGGCAAAAATAAAAACAAGTCATGAAAGCAGAATTGAACTCTTTAGAGAAACAAAAAATATTTGGACCTGTAACTCGAATACTGAACGAATATTTGTTGAAGTAGGGATATAAAAATAACAATATATGTCCATGTGTTTTCATAAATAAAATAAATATTAGATTTGCAATTTTAGCAATTTATATTGATGAGTTAAATGTAGTTGGAACTTCTAAAGAACTGAACAAAACTGCAGATTATTTAAAAAATAAATTTGAGATGAAAGGTTTAGGAAAAGCTAAATTTTATATTGGGTTACAGATTGAACATTTTTTAGAATGATTATTTGTTCATCAATCTACATATACAAAAAAAATGTCTTAAAACATTTTTATATGGATAATATATATCCATTAGTATCACCTACAGTTGTTTAATCACTAGATTTGAAAGAAAATCCATTTTTCGCTTGAAGAGGGAGAAAATGTTCTTGATATTGAAGTATCATATTTTAATGTAATTAAAGCATTAACTTATTTTGCATACTGCACTCGACTCGACATATCTTTTTCTGTAAATCTCTTAACAAGATATAGCTTCACACCAACTCAAAAGCATTGGAATGGTGTTAAATATATTTTTCATTACTTGAAATGTACAATTGATTTGAGATTATCTTATTCTCAAAAATCGAAATCTACTTTAATGAGATATGAAAATGCTGGTTATCTATCTGGTGCACATAAAGCTAAATCACAAACATGATATGCGTTTACACGTAGAGGAACAACAATATCATGGAAATCCATGAAACAAACATTGACAACATCTTTAAATTATTCAGAAATTATTGCAATCCATTAAGCTGGCAGAGAGTTTGTATGATTGATAAACATAACCCATCATACCCAAATATCATGCGGATTAACTTTAACAAAAGATAGTCTAAAAATTTTTTATGAAGACAATACAGTTTGTATTGCACAACTCAAATGAGACTATATCAAAGGTGATAGAACAAAGTATATTTTTCCAAAATTCTTTTATATGCATAAGTTTCAGAAGAATGACGCATCGATGTTCAACAAATTCACTCAAGGGACAATGTGATTGATTTATTCACAAAATCACTGTCGACATCTATATTCAAGAAATTGGGATGCGATGACTCAAAGATTTTCAATGATCAAGGTCAGGGGGTAGCTGCACTCTTTTTCTTTCACTTAGGTTTTATCTCACTTGATTTTCTTAGTGAGATTTTAATGAGACAATATTTATTTTTAATACTCAAAAATAACTTTATTCTTTTTTCTTCGCTTGATATTTTTGTCCCATCGTGTTTTATCAAATTCGATTTTAACGAGATATAAATTTTGTAATATATCATTTAAGGAGGAGTGTTGCAAATAATAAATTTATTAGAAAATGAAAATTGCACCCTTATAGCTCTAGAAATTATTACCAATGTATCCCTAATCTTCTTTATGACTATGGGACTTTGGTTTGGCTATGGTGTATTGTACTATTATATAAATAGTTATGCTCTATTAAGTTAATTAATCATTTTTATTGTCTTTTAGTAATTAATAAAAATTAAAAACTCTCCATATATTTCAAATGGCACTATTATAATATATCTTGTTTATTGTTCGAAAATATATTACGTTATCAAAATCTTAAGACTGCATTTGGTACCTTAATTTGTATGTATTATTAAGTGATTTTTAAACTGATTAAAAATTTAAAATAATATTAAAAAAAAAACATATGTTTATGTCTAAGTCTCACCTAGACACGTATCAATCGAAACTTGACCTCCACGCATCGTCACACATTATGATGTGTTTTAGAAGATTTGATCTAAGCCATGTGCTAATCTATAGTAAATTTATACCATTTCTTTGTAACTACTCACATTAAATATATTTTTTCTTTTGGACAAAAACGCTCGTGACATGAGTTAGTTGCATCACCTAAATATACAATATGCTAATCTAAACTATATTTCTACCATTTCTTTGTAACTACTCACATTAAATATCTTTTTTCTCTTGAACAAAGAGCACATAGCATGAGTCATGTGCAACAGTTAAATATGTTCTCAATTAGTTTAAAGTAATATGCTGATCTAACCAAATTACTAAAAATAAATTAATTTTTGTTGGACAAAAAAGAAAAAAAAATGGTATGATTCATGTGCAGCTAATATGTAATTAATTAGTTCAAAGTAATATACTAATTTAAACTAAATTTCTACCATTTCTTTCTGACTACTCAAAAAAAATAATTTTTTTCTCTTGGACAAAAAAAAAAAAAAAAAAAAAAGGCTCATTGCATGATTCATGTGAAGCACTTTAATATGTACTTAATTTTTTTTTTTTATGACCATGAGTGTCCGAACCAGTTTATGTGCACCTCAACTAACCTCATGGGGTCCTAAAGTTCACAGTCGGGTACTCACCTCAGTGATCATAAGGAGATTCGAACGGGTGACCATTGAGAAGTAAATCCAAGAACTGACTACTGAGCTATCCCTCATGGTTACTTTGATATGTACTTAATTAGTTCAAAGTAATATGCTAATCTAAATTAAATTTCTAGCATTTCTTTGTAACTACTTAAAATATATGTATTTTTTTTTTCTTGGACAAAAAAGCACATAGCATGAATCATGTGCAATACTTAAATATGTACTTAATTAGTTCAAAGTGATATGTTAATCTAAACCAAATTTGAACCATTTCTTTGTGACTACTAAAAATAAATAATTTTTTCTTTTGATAAAAAATAAAAAACACATAGCATGAATCATGTGCAGCACATAAATATGTACTAAATTAGGTCAAAGTAATATGATAATCTAAACTAAATTTCTACCATTTCTTTGTAACTACTCCAATTAGATATATTTTACTCTTGAAGGAAAAAGGACATAGTATGAGGCATGTGAAACCCTTGAATATATACTTAATTAGTTCAAAGAAATATGTTAATCTAAACCAAATTTGTACCATTTCTTTATGAGTACTCAAAATAAATAAATTCTTGTTGGACAAAAATGGAAAAACACATGGCATGATTGATGTGCTGTCCTTCAATATATTATTAATTAGTTCAAAGTAATATGCTAATTTAAACTAATTTCTACCATTTCTTTTCAACTACTCTGAATAAATAATTTTTTCTCAAGGACCAAAAGCGCATAGCATGATTCATGTTCAGCACTGTACTTAATTAGTTCAAAGTAATATGCTAATCTAAAATAAGTTTCTAGCATTTGGTTGTAACTCCTCAAAATACATATATTTTTTTCTTGGACAAAAAAGCACATAGAATGTCATGTGCAACACTTTAATATATACTTAGTTAGGTCATAGTAATACGCCAATCTAAAGTCTTTTAGGTATCATTCTGAAAAATAGAAAAAACTTGTAATGCTATAGTAGTTCTAAGTTGGTCTCATATCTTTAAAAATGGAGTAGAGGACCGGACCCGAGAATTTAGAGGTCCTAGGCGTTTTATTATTATAAAGCCCTTCAACATAATATTTATTTTACAAGTGTAATAATATGTAGATATTTAAATAATTAATATTTTTATATTAGAAAGAAAACTTTATACAATTCAAAAAATAGAATAACAAAATAAAACCTGCTCGATGATTCTGAACTAAAAATTCTCGAACTTCTCCAAAATAAAAGGATTGAGAAATACGCCAATCTAAAGTCTTTTAGATATCATTCTGAAAAATAGAAAAAACTTGTATTGCTATAGTAGTTCTAAGTTGGTCTCATATCTTTAAAAATGGAGTGGAGTATATTGGTCATCTATCTATAGTAGTAAAAGTAATCATAGTCGATGGTCTTAATCAAAAAGTTTGTCAGAAAAAAAACTGATATCTCCCAAAAAGGAAGTAAGCAAAATATTGAAGCACTATACTCTTCAATCCAAAGATGGGAAATTGTGGGACTCAATTGGACATATTTGAAAAGACAATTGGAAGATTTCATAAATTTTGGACAACTGAAAGGAGAACTTCAATTTAAGAAAATAACCAATGACATTTTGAACGAAAAATAATATATACTTTTTAACATTTATATATAACTTGGTAGACATCTAATAAATTTTAAATGGGACGTGAACGTATATCGAATTTGATCGAGTTTGGAGCCCACTCACAGTTGAACTGACAATTTGGGGTTTGGTCATATATTTTACACATCATTAAATTAGTGCTAAAATCAGTTAATTTTCCCACTCCTAGGAAGAAGGTTGATAAACCTTTTGATGGGTAAATAAAGCTATAATAAAAAAACCTAAAGATTCCATAACGTGTAAGGTGTCCCTTTAGAGCATTAATTAATTATTTATCTAATTAATTATTTAACTATATATTCAATAAGATTTGTTTAGATTATTAAGCCTTATTCTATGTTAAACACATACAAAAGAATAGGGTGCCACATATAAACCACTACATATATATAAATAATGTTATTCATAGTCAGTGATTGTAATAGTCATCTAGATGACATCTTTTGTGGTATAATTTTAATAAAGTTAAAAAATGAATAACTTTTAATAAAGCTATGTCACGTAGGATGACTAATGCACTCGCTGTTTATGAATAACACTATTCGATTTACAATCAAGTTTGATTTTAGTAAAGAAATTAATAAAGCCATAAATTGGATATGCAATTATTTTTGGGAAAATTACCTACAAACCAACATTTAAAGATATGTTTTCAAAAAACAAGGGATTAAGTTTCATTTTTCATAATCAGGTGTTAATTAAATTTAACAATTAAAACTGATAAAAATATAATTACAAAATTAAATATACACATTTATCCAACCTGACCCATACCCAACCACCCACACTAAAACCCTATTATGTTTCATCCATTCCCATTTTCTCTCTTCTCTCTCTATCCCGCCTCTCCTCTCCTCTCTCTAGCCAACGTCGGGAAGCACCGTCGCCACCACCTCGTCAACACCACACTCAACAATCTCACCATCTCTACCATACAACTTCTCTCTCTATCCCACCTCTCCTTTCTCCAGTCAGCACGAGGAAGCACAGTCGCCACCACACCGCTGGCACCACTTCGCCAACACCACACTCAACAACTCACCAACTATACCACACAACAACCACCAAAAAAATTCCCGCAGCAATCACCTCCAATGACTATTTCGGATTACGCAAGCACCGCCTCGATAGTGTGCAGTGCGATGAAGCTCGTGGTTCCCCCACTAACTCAGGAAGATTAGTGAAAGAATTGAAAAGACTGTAGCATGAATAAGGAGAAACAATGGCGTTTGCCGATCTTCTACTCCATAGATCTGCGTCCAGTCTCTCCTTCTTTTTTCCCCATAATAGTCTGCAAATTACCAGAATCAGATCTTTTGCCTCACCAAAAACGAAGAAGAGTTATTACCAAAATCAAAGAACAATTTGGTGAATTTATAAAAATGGTAGCTATTTTGAGAAAGTGGTTGGTTTTGATGATGAAATTGACAGATTCTTCAATTTTTTATTTGTTGATGTGGGTTTGGATTTTGAGAACTTTTATTGTAGTGAAGTACACAGAGAAACACGGTATTTTGCATTGTGATCTGTATGTGTGTATTTATATATCTCGTCAACTGGGCTTCCCTCCCCCCTCCCCAGTTGGCAAATATTTGTTACAGAGGGATAAGAGAATAATTTGGTAAATTGTGATCGTAAATAATTTGTGATATATAAAAACGTGTAATTTGAGACTAAATTTATAATTATGGCATACAAATTGTATTTTCGTGATTGTGACATTGTCTAATTTGTGACTAGTATGTGATTCAATCGTTGGTTATTACGTACATGTAGATGAATTTTTTCACCTTTTTAATACTACGAATGATGAATGTTGCGTTAATGTGGATAACATCTATGTATTGTGATTGCTATTTAATTTAGGTTAATTCTTTGTCAGATATAATTTGTGATATCATATTATAGTTAGACAACAGGTCACATCCAATACATTACTAGTCATAATAGATCACAATTAACACACTTGGTCACAAAAGGTCATGGTCAACATATTAATGGTTACAAACAATTAATTTGATTATTTGCAATGAATAAATGAGTTGTGAGCAATAAAAGTTTTGATTGAGTGATGAATAGCGGGACTTATAAAATTTTTGATTTGTAACCGATACATATGCTGTGACCCATGAAAATTTTGATTTGCGACTAAGTTAAGGTCAAAGTTCACGAGTCACATATTTGAGTTCACAAATCACAGTCATTTCATATAAGTCACAAATTAGTATAAATGGGGTCACAGATCAATATTAACATGTCACATGTCGTTTTGTAAAAGTCACGAATCAAATTTATAGGTCACATTTTATATTACGAGTTATGAGTAACAAATCACAGGTTGAAATCATATTTTATATGTCACAATGTACACAGGTCACAGGTTATTGCCCAGAAAAAAATTGTGAATTTAATATATTTAATTACAAAAATATTTTTTTGATTAATTATTTCATAACTAAAATTTTAACCTTATTTTGATTTTTGAAATTTCAAATTTTATTTCTTAATTTTGAAATTGATCATATGCATATTCATCCCACCTGATTAGGTCACATATTCAACAGAACTGATCACAGATAACAATGTGCACATGTCACAGATCCAATGCAACTGATCACAGGTCATTGCCAAAAAAGAAGAGAAAAAGAAAAAAGGTGGTCGACGAAAAGGTGAGTCGTCATTAGAATAGTCGCCGAAGCCATCGCCGAAAGTGACGGAACCATCACCGGAGAAGCTGTCGGAGGTGAGGTGGGATGGAGAGAGAAAAAGAATGGTTTGATGTGATGGGTGGATGGGTTGGAGGTGGGGTAGAATAAGTAGATTAATTAAACTATATTATAATTAAATATTTAATAAATTTAATTATCACCTTATTTTTGAAAGATTTTTAGAAGTTTGTTAGTTTTGAAATGTGATTTTTAAATGAATGATTTATGTGGTGTTCCCATCATTTTTCCCTTGGTAAAGAAATTAATAAAGCCATAAATTGGACATGCAATCATATTTCCCTTGTTTGTTTGCAACTAGGAGTGTGAAGTTTATTGTTTAGGGTAAATTTCATTGCGGTAACTATACTTCACCCTAGTTGAATCGGATAATTGTACATTAATTTAGTTTGATTGGGTAACTTACACTTTAATATTATTAAATCAAGTAATCTTACACTTTAATTTAATTTCAATTAACGTAACTTTGTGCAGTTCCACTAATGATAACCGAAAACATGACTAGAAAGATTTCACACAAGAAAAAAGATGGTAACTTCCTTTTATCTCTTATTGCTTGTTTGGAAAAAATTAAAAATTGTTAAAATTTGAGATCAAAGTTAAAATTAAATCATAGATTTCATTAACATTTATCATAATCTGCTAAAAATTTTATTAAAGAACTATCATTGCATGTTGCCAATCCATTTTTGGACAACCCTCGACAAATAAATTTGTGGAAGATCCATCTAGGCTGACACATTAATATTACATGTTAATTAATGTAAAGGATGTACAACACTTATGATATTCACACATCAATATTAAGCTCATATTTGATGGGGATTAGATGAAATGTATGGTTGAAAAGTTATAAGTCCAATGAAATATGCGATTAAATTACTTGTTGACCTTTAGATTAAAATCTCCTACCAAACAGGAACTAAATATTAAAAATTTCACCTTTGGATTAAAATTCATTCTTAGAGATCGAATTAGAGAAGGATGAGACACATAAGCGTAAGGAATTTGAAATAGTTGATGATGAGGCACTCATGTACAAATACAGACTGTAAGTTCCTAAAGGATTAAGAAAAGAAAATCTTGAACAAGGACACTTCGGTCCCGAAATGAAAATAATCCTATTTAGCCATTGTACATTGCTAAAATCAAGAAATGAAATAGTCGAAAATTAGTAAATTTTAATGATACAAAAGTGTATCAAGGTCTTCGAGATGTATTTTATGGGAGAAATATAAAAAGCAAAATAAGACTCTTTGTAAGTAAGTGTATGACATTTCGCAACTGAAAGTAGAAATCATATACCTTTAAGATTGCTTATATCACTAAGCCCCTGTTTACGTCACATTATTTTCATGAGAATGCATTTTTGAATAGTGTATTGATGAAAAATGTGAGGTTAAGAAATAAGGAAAAATTTTGGATTTGCATGAAATATTATTTTATTGAAGAATGTGTTGTTGAAATGATGTCAAATTATTATTTAAGAATGTATTTTTTGCAAGAATGTGGGTCAAACGGAGCCTAAATATAACAAAATGGAAAAGGGGTCACATAATTATGGATTACATTGTAAGATCTTCGAGTTCTGCAAAAGGAAACAATATTATTTGGGTAGTAGTGGATCATCATGCAAAATCGATCTACTTTCTTCTATTTAGGATGACATTAACCATGAAACAGTAAACGCATGTTTATGTTGAAGAAATAGTCAAGTTACATGAAGTTCTCATTTCTATTATTTCAAACAGAGAACGGGATTTACTTCAAAATTTTGAAAAGATCCACAAGATGCTATGAGAACAAATTGAAAATAGTACTGCATATCACCCACAAACTAATGAATAATCTGAGAGGATTATTTAAATACTCAAAATTATGTTAAGGTTTGTACACTAGATCTTGGTTGTAGTTGGAAACTATTTCGATGGTATAATTAGAATATAATAATAGTTTTCAGGTCACTAAAAACAAGACATCTTATGAGGTATTAAATGAAAAGTAGTATAGATCACATGTCTATGGGAATGAGGATAAGATTTTAGAATTTGGGTCATTGGTCGAACATTACAGCAAGCCGCGGATGAGATTTGAGACGGAATTAATGTTGATCTATATTGATAGAAAAGTCAAGCTGATGAGAGGAGAAAAGGCCTCGAGTTTCAAATCAGTACCAAAGTATTCTTGAAAACATAACTCCATTAAACCTATTGATGGATAAATAGATTTTTTAAAAAACCAAAAGATTCCGTAACGTGCAAGGTGACCCTTTAGTGGATTAATTAATTATTTATCTAATCAGCTAAATATCTGTCTAGATTATTAAGACTTATTCTATGTTAACCACCTGCAAAAGGATAGGGTGCCACGTATAACCACTACCTATACAATCAAGTATGCTCTTGGTAAAGAGGCCCTCCGAGCATAGCTCATTGGTGCAAAGGACATGAGTGAGGATATTTCACGCCTTGCTGACAGCCGCAGTATGTGGATTCGATTCTTGAAACATGAAATTGGACTCCTTATAGGCGCAATGTACAGACAGCTCTTGTTCCTTGGTTTGTTGGGGTACATCCCACAATTTACCTCTCTCACAACGCTTTAATAACGGGACGGTGGGGACCTTCAAAATTGGAGTTCAACCTTTAAGTATGCTCTTGATAAAGAAATTAATAAAGCCATAAATTGGATATGTAATCAATTTTCCTTTGTTTGTTTGCAATTAGGAGTGTGAAGTTTATTGTTCAGCGTAAATTGCGGTAATTGTCACATTAGTTTAATTAGATAATTGTACATTAATTTAGTTTGATTGGGTAACTTACACTTTAATATTATTAAATCAAGTAATCTCGCGCTTTAATCTAAATTCAATTAAGGTAACTTTATGCTGTTCCATTAATGATAATTGAAAACGTGACAATAAAGATTATCACACAAGAAAAAATATATAATATCATTTTTTTTCTCTTATTGCTTGTTTGAAAAAGTTTAAAAATTGTTAAAAAGTTGAGATCAAAGTTAAAATTAAACCACACATTTCATTAACTTTTACCATAATATGATAAAATTTATTAAAAGCTTCATCAAACAACCTATTAGTATTGTCCGCTGTTATTCGTTTTATCTAGCGAAACAAACCAAGAGAACTAGCATTGCGTGGTGCCGGTCCACTTTTGGACAACCTCGACAAATGACTTGGTGGAAGGTCCATCTAGGCTCAAGGCATTTGCAGCAACATTCATGAGATCTCTCATCCTATGTTGAACTTGTTTTCCTTGTTCTCCTTCAATCAACTCGTTTACAAGATTTGAGATGTGCCCTTTCTCAACTAGGCCATTCTCATTCTCCTTAACCCTAATTGCTGCCTTCAAACCATCAGTCAAGATTACTGCATTCATCTTGTGCTCAAAACATAGTGGCCATGCAATTACTGGCACACCATTCACTACGCTTTCAAGAATTGCATTCCACCCACACTGTGTCACAAACCCTCCTGTTGAGCCATGGCTCAAGATTTGTACTTGAGGAACCCAAGAATCCACAACTAGACCCTTGTCTTTTGTCCTCTCCAAGAACCCCATGGGCAGATAATCAAAAGGGCTTTTAGCCCTTTGAGCACTGAAATAGGCAGCAACAGTATTTTCTTGTGGACTCCTAACAACCCAAAGAAATCTATGCCCACTCATTTCCAAACCCAACGCCAATTCATTAAATTGTTCCTTTGATAATGTGGCACCACTGCCAAAGGAAACATACAGCACAGACCTAGGTGGTTGCTGATTTAACCATTCAATACATTTGGATCCAGGATCGGTTTCACTATCTGAGCTGGACTGTATCAGCGGCCCAACAGGATAAATCGGTGGAATGCTTGATCCATGTTGCTGCAAATCCTTAAAGGCATCTGTTTCCAACTCCAGAAAACTATTAACAATGATTCCATTAGCTAATCTGTACCTGTTGCACAAATCAATAGTCCATTTATAGGCATCATTGCTATTATCTCGTATTGAATCCGGTATGTCTGACCCGTGTAATATTAGAGAACCGGCTAATTGAACCATTTCCTGTACATTTCCATACTCGGATAAACTGGACTCGGGTTCCGGCAGATTGAAGCCCAGTGACAAGTCCGTGGCTGATATAATAAAAAAGATGTACGCGGGAATACTGAATTCTCTAGCTACATCAATGGCGAGTGGACAGAAAAGATCCACCACAAGGGCTGAAATACGATTAGACTTGTTGAGTTCATTCAACCTTTCACGAATAGCCGGCAGTGATCGAATTATGATATTTGGCATGCGGATTTCGATACCTGAGTCCTTTGGGAGATCATCAATGGATACTGGAGAAAGAAAAATGGAGTTCACGGGAAGCGGTTCAAGTAAGGCCTTTTGGGAGTTAATGGGTGAACCATCATTTGGGATTATGAAGGTGACTGAGAAATTATATTGGAAGACAAGCTTTTTAGCAAACTCAATGAAGGGAATGAGGTGACCTAAAAGTGCTGGAGGTGGTAGCATGACTATGTGAGGTGACTGGGGGTTCTGTTTAGCTTCCATGGCTCTTACTTGATAATGAGCTCGAGATGGTGGCCTTATTATAGGCTCCATCGAAGAAGCTGGCAGCTTATAAATGAATATATATATATATATATATATATATATATAATCTCCTAATTATCGATGCTTTACTTATGCTTAGCTTATGTTAAGCACAAGTAACATGGCAAACTATTTAATTAGTGAATAAATTAATGGTAGGTCCCATTCACTAATTATATTTTTTCCCCTAAACATCTTTGAATAACTATATATATATATATATATATATATATATATATAATCTCCTAAACAGCGATACTTAGCTTTCAATATGCGTATAAATTACCCAAAAATAAAAAGCATTTTTCAATATGTATCCCTTACTTTCATTTCTTTAAAAACTTGACATTGACATCGTGCGCTCACTTGGTGTATCACCTAGCCAATCAGAATGCAGTGACTAATTATTATTTGAAACCTGGTCAAGTCCTACCGATAGTACCGCAAAGCGGTTAATATAACATTCTCATTGAACATTGGCCGGGTGCATCGATCCCTCACGCTCCATTTCCTACTCACACCTTTCATGACATAGACATACACCTCGGAATAAAAACATCTCAGATACATATCTTTAAAAAACATTCATTGACTCATGACTTCTGGAAACATTTTATTCTTTGAAATTTTATGTATGCTTATTGATGCATTGACGTGCATGAATATGTCATAAAAATAACATATTTATCCATTTAATAATGTAACGTAAGCATGAAAATCACGAGACGTTTACTAACGTGAAATCCTTAACAATTTACTTTTAGCATATAAGACAAAAATGTTTGTAGCAGTCCACAAAATGAACTTGCCGAAGAGTCCTAAATCATTACCATTTAATAAGAAATTCTGACATACATAATTTTTATAACTATATAGACATATCCTTAAATGACAATACCCCTTTTTTAACATATTTATTTATAACTCGTAGATATACAATTACATATTTAACAAGATATTATATAGACGGTTTTAAACGGGAGCATGCAATAAACATTGTGGCGTGCAAGTTGTGAAAATAAGATTATGTGCTAAGGTTCGTTTACTTCATCATTTCACACTAACCATATAATAAATATCAATAAATTATGAATATACACTATTAATTATTCCAGAAGATTATATAAGCACATATAAACTAGAATGTCTCCATGTTCTAACTATTATGTAACAGATGATTGGAAAACCTCAGCTTATAAAATCATATCAATTGAATCTCGACAATTTCCAGCTAAGCGTGTACATAGTCAAGTGGATTCATTTTTATGTTTCTTTTTCTTTATATGTTAAATATAGATATTGCACGTTAAGTTATGAAGATAAGTATTTCATATCAAGAATGATAAAGAACCCCTCTTTGAACCCAATAGATCTCCAAAAGGCCAATATGTAATATAAAATTACATTTTATAGACATTAGTTATAAGTACTTATATTTACCATTAAGGAAATCATAAATTAGAATAAAACAATACAGAATGCTAACCTCAAAATTAATGAAAAGCATGAAGAATCATGTAGTTTCAAGTATCAATAACTCCCGTCTCTCTCCTTTTGATGTGGTGTAGGATCGAGGTATGGGGAAAATAATTTAACCATAGAAGGGTCAAAACAATAAATAGTGACTGGAAGGGAGTGAATTGGACGATTTTGATTATGGGAATGCCAATTTGTAATTCATCATGCAGTGTGGATTTTAAATTAGTGAAATCTTGATATCCATTCTTAGATAAATAAAATATGGTAAATTTGCAAATAAAAAAACTCCTTCAAATTAGCTCAAATTAAAGTCTTGAGCATTTCCATTCATATGTAGATTAAACTTTTTTGGTAATAATAGTAAGCTATAAATCATAGACATATATTAAATAACATATTTTACTCTTAGTTTCATTAAAATTAATACTACTAACAATAAATTACTTATTAAGTACACACTAAATACACATAAAGGAAGCACAAATATCTATCACGTAAATCATATGTGGCGTTACAAATACATAATCTATTTGGACATAGTAATTACGAGAATGAAGCGCGTGGTGTTACCTAATGAGACATGAAGATTGAAACCATGCTAGCAAATAAATGTCCATTATCATATATTGTTCTACATGTTGATTATTATAAAGGACTATGTGTTTGTTTGAGATAGTTAAAAGGTTGATTTTGATAAAAATAAATGATAAGTGTCACGGAATGAATAGTAATAAAGTGAATAATGATTATGGATTATATGCAAATTGTGGTTAATATTAATTGTTAATTTTAACTTCAAATTTTTTAGATCTTCGAAATAAGCACTACATATAATAATTTCATAATAATTATATGCAATATGAAATATATATATAGATTTCTTATACTGATGATCGACCCCTCAAGACTGCACTAAATTCTATCATTTAACATGTGCAGTATGATAATCTAAAATAAATTTCTACCATTTCAATGTAACTACTCACAATAAAATATATTTTTCTCTTGGACAAATCTGAAGTAATAGTGGATTCATTTGCTGGCACTGGGTCTCATGTCCCATCATAAAAGTCATCGACTAAGTTCAAAGACTGTGTTAATTTAATTCTCCAATCTCAAGAAGAAGGAATGAATTTAACAAAAAAAAAAAAAAAAAAAAAAATTAAAAAAAAAAAAAAAAAAAAAAAAGAAAAAAATTTAAAAAAAAAAAAAAAAAAAAAAAAATTGGTGCCCCACAATGACAAACACGTGAAAAATTCAAAAAGAGAATTTTAGTAATTCGATGAAAGTTATCTACTAAGTTCAAAGAATTTGGCTCACCGTTTCATGACTTTTATATTTGCGACCATTATACCCCCTTTAATGGCAAAGAAATCACGGTGCATCCTTTGAAAATTGGGCAGTTAGAGTGATGGGTAAAATTGGTAAAGTTTAAAAGAGAGGATTAACTCTTGAGTCTTGACAGACTTTTGTCAAGTCGATATCAGAAATCCCGAATAAAGAAAGAGTCGTTCAAATAAGGGCTAAAATGCCAATCATGTAAGCAAAATATGTAACGTCCCAAGTTCTAGTAATTCGACGAATAATTAAAAATAAGTTATTTAACATTAAATTTCATTTTCAAGAAAGTTTTAAAATTTGACATAATAAATATTGGAAGAACTTAAAATTTTGTCAATACAAAATTAGAAGATTGTGAAATGATTTTAGAAAGGCCTGAAAAAGTTTGAACAAGATGGTGCTGTTTTTTTGGTCCGCGCAGTTGTAAAAATTATTTTGATTTAGCAAATGTTTATAAAAAATTATGAGATTTTTTATTTTTATTTATTTATTTATTTTTATTTTATTTTATTTACCATTGAGACTACCAAACTCGCGTAGACAAGAAAGAGTTAAAAAATGTTGCCCTCGAGGCACATCTCCAAGTGGTAAAAGGGGATAGTGGAGAAATCCAGCTTTGTTTGAAGCTGCTGCGTTAAGGGTTTGAATCCTGAAATATGGATTTGGCTCTTGGGTAAGTATAAGTGTAAAAGCAGCCTTCCACCCTGTACCATTGGAAGCATAACATACGATTTACCTCCCTCACGATACTCCAGGGTAGGGGCGGTGGGAGACCCTTAAGGTTGGGGTTCAACCTTTAAGAAAGAGTTAAAAATGTTTACTTTGATAAAAAGGACTGATGTGGTTCACGAAATGAGGAAAAGAGTAGTGTGGATGGTAATTATGGATCCATGTAATTTAACTTTTATCTCAATTTTTTAGCAACATTTTTAGCTCTCTCATAGATGCACTAAATAGAATTTCAAGGTAATTTTATGCAATGTGAATACTTTATACAACCCCCAAAGTTAGATTTGCGCTTGCAGTTGCATCAGAAGTCGTTGCTTCAGGTGCTAAAGTATGGCTATTTTGTATTCATTGAATAAAAATAGGTTGTAATTGTACTATTTTGAGTCTGAAATAAATTTCTACTATTTATCTGTGACTACTTATAATAAATATATTTTTCTCTTAAGACAAAAATGCTCATAGTATGAGTCATGTGCAACACTTTAAGATGTACTTAATTAGGTCAAATTAATATGCTAATCTAAATTCTAGGTACCATTTTGAAAAATAGAAAAACTTGTAATATCGATTTTCCACTAAAAACTCTTAGGGCCTATTTGATTCGTCACATTTTTTCCAATTTTGTGTGTTTGATACGTTTTAATTTTCATGGAATTCCATTTTCTTGCTTGTCTTGAGAAATGGTATTTTCTTGATTTTTAAGGAAAACCAATTCCAACCTACTTTTCATGAATTTTTTTATTAATTTTTTTTTTTGTTTTTTGAATTTTTTGTTGGCAATGGAAACAAATTCTAAAAGTTACTGTAAAAAAATATTTTACTTTAATTGACAATTCTCATATAAAATAAAGTCAAACGAACACTAAAAGATAGATGATTTTTTTTTGTTGACAATGGAAACAAATTTGATTCCCAATACCAGTAAAATATGTCTCTTAAATTGACAATTTTCATATAAAACAAAGTCAAACGAACACCAAAAAATACTTTTATTTCAACATTTTTCACGTGAAAAATTATACCAATCAAACACAATAATTTACAATTCCCAGGAAAATAATTTCTAAACAATTCAATTCCTTGGAATTCATTTTCAATTCAATTAAATTCCGTCTTTGCAATTAAATGGACCCTTAGGGCCTGTTTGATACACTCCATTTTCCATGTTTTCCATTTTCCACTCAAATGTCTTATTTGATGGACAGAATTTTCCACAGAATTGGTTTTCCACCCTACCCCCATGTGACCCATTTTCTTGATTTTTAAGGAATTTGTTTTCCTTTGGTTTTACTGGAAAAGTGTTTTCCAACTTTTTTTTTTTATTTTATTTTCGGCAATGAAAATAAATTTTATCCACAATTGTGACAAATTATATTCTTTTAATTGACAATTTTCATGGAAAACAAAGTCAGACGAATATCAAAAGATCCAAAATTTCAACATTTTTCAGGTGAAAAATTATACAAATCAAACACATTTAATTGATTATTCATTTTGTAATCAAACAGACCCTAATAGTTAATTGAAAGAGAAATATTTTGGTCATCTATTTTTTTTTTTTAGTTTTATTGTTGTAAAATAGTAAAAGTAATCATAATCAACAATTTCATCGAAAAGTTTGTCAAAAAAACTTTAAAAACTTTTCGAGGAGCCGAAAATTGAGTATCAGCTTGGCTCGAGTTTTTTTAGGTCAAGTTTTTTTTGGCTCGAGGCTAGCTCGAGCCTTACCAAGTCGATCCGACTTGATATTTTTTCTCCCATGGCCTATTGCCTTCGTTTAGGCAGACTTTTATAATAAAAAAAAATCCTTAAATTTCGAGTCGGTCCACAAGTCACACGGGTCAATTTGGGCTCGACCCGACACCCCAAGTTGGGACTTGACCCATTCATCGAGCCTCCAGTCGGGCCGACTTGAACTTTTTACTGGCCGAACCATGGGCAACAAGCACACGAGCCATTTTGCGATCACTAGTATCGATCAAGTAAAATTCTAGACTCTCCCAACTTTGCTAGCACAACTTATTATTTTGGCGAGTTAAATCAAGCACATCATCCAATGCTCCAACCTCAGTCACTTGAAGCCCCGACGGCAATGGCCACCACCGTTCTTGAGCACTGTGAAGTTACCCCGCCACCCGATGCAGCAATTGAGTTTTCACTCCCTCTTGTATTTTTCGATTTGATATGGTGGGATTTTCCTCCTAATCAGAGTGTTCTCTTCTTTGATTTTCCCATTTCCAAGTCCCGTTTCTTGGACACCATTGTTCCCAACCTCAAACAATCTCTCTCCCTCGCTTTAAAGCATTTTCTCCCACTAGCTGGCAAAATTATCCACCCTTTAATCTCCGGCATGCCCATTTCTCTTTACACAATTGGGGATTCTGTTTCTTTAACAATTTCTGAATCCGGTGCTGATTTCAATAACCTTACCGGAAATCATCAAAGGGATTCTCGTGAATTCTATTCTTATGTCCCTCAATTGCCACCGGCAACCAGTTCTTCCGACTCTATTCGAGTTCCGGCCTTGGCTTTGCAAGTAACTGTATTTCCAGAACATGGCGTATGTTTTGGATTCACCAACCATCACGTTATTGGGGATGCAAGTACAGTCGTATCTTTTATACAGTCATGGGCTTCAATCAACAGATTCAATGGAGATAGTAAATATTGTTCGCTGCCATCATTTGACAGAACAAACGTTCAAGATCTCAACGGACTGGATTCAACATATTGGGACCTAATATTGAAGGATTGCGACTCTTTGGAGCCTCCGCTCATAAACCCACCAACCAATAAATTCCGGGCAACATTTGTTCTCAGGGAAGAAGATGTCCAAAAGCTGAAAAAACTAGTATTGTCCGAGCGGAAATCAGCAACCCATGTATCCTCTTTCACGGTTGCTTGTGCCCTAGTCTGGATTTGTTTAGCAAAATCTGCCACTGAGTCCGGGGAAATGGTGCCGGATGATGAGGTGGAGCATTTCAATTTTGTGGCAGATTGTAGGTCGCGATTGAATCCCCCATTGCCAGCTACATACTTCGGCAATTGCGTAGTACCTGTGCTCCAGGCGAAATCGAGTCATGGAAAATTGAAGGGAAATGATGGGTTTTTTATTGCAGCAGAATCAATTGGACTGGCCATTGCCCAAACCGTGTTTAATGAGAAGGGAATATTGCATGATGTGCAGAATTTGACTGCCCAGTTCCAAGAATTGATCGGAAAGCGGCAATTTTCGGTGGCGGGATCACCAAGATTTGATTTCTACGGTGTAGATTATGGATGGGGACGGCCAAAGAAATTCGAAGCTCTTTTTATAGACGGCGATGGAGCCATATCCTTTTGCAAATCCAGGGAGCCTGAGGGAGGCTTAGAGATTGGTTTGTCCAGACCAAAGATTAGCATCGATTCTTTTGCAACGACATTCACCGAGGTTCTTGGAAATTTAATACCTTAAATTTACAGCTTCAAGATTCCAACTATTTTCATTGGTAATATTAGGATCTGAATTTGTAAATTCTCCACGAGCAAACTCTGAGCATTTGTGGGGAATCACAAAATTTCTCATTCAGACTACAATAAACCATGCAAGTTGTTGAATACGTTTCTTCCTATAATGTCAATTGGAGGCTAATTCTATGAAACCATGCTTCTTTGTAGGATGATTAAAAACTTGAACAAAGATAGACGATGATGCCATTTAATTAGGTTATTTATTTATCGTTTGTCTTAACTTATGACATATCTGAGCAGCCCTCACATAGGTCACAATGCATAAGTGCATTCCTCTCTAGGATATCTTGCCCAAAGTCTATTGGGGCATTCTCAACTCCCACCCTTCGATCGGTACACATGTGCGATTTCCTTCAGTTCGCCAAAGTCCCACTTCTAGCCAGAACTCACGAGTCTTGCGCAGCTTGACGAGGTCAACCATATACTCTATTGTGGGATCCTTCTCCATAAGTGCTCTAAGTTGATCTTGTATTTGTAGCAACTTTGTTTCATGAAAGAGTGGCCATTCAGCACATATTGGCTAGATCAGCCTTCGACTCAGTGCATCTGTCACATGATATAACAATATTTTATTGGATGATTGTTGAAAATATTGTAAATAGTAAATTTATTAATGAATAATAATTGTACCTCTACAGCCTTAGAAATTATTATCATTATATCTATAATCTCAATATAAATATAGAGGTTTGGCTCCCAATAAAATACACATAAATCTAATGACTTTTATTCTCTCTCTCTCTTTTCTCCTATCTTTTCATAACACATTTTTAATACGAAAACTTAATTCTATATATGTCTAACACATTTATCAATTCTTGTTCATCTATCAATGTACCCAAGAATCAATTCAAGGCATAATAGATTTTGGTTTTATAATTTACTACACTCTGGAATTCCAGCATACGCAATCATTTCGTTTCCTTTAATTGACCGCACTCATGGTACTTTAAGTCTATATCATATCTTGTAATTATCTATGCTAGGTTAGTCACACCACTAGCCATGCATAATTTATTAATGATTACTAAGGAAATAAAATATTTGTAATGATTACATTCAAGAATTTTTTATAAAATTTTGAGATGAATACAGCTGCTGTCCCCCACTCAATTTTGTAATTATATGCGTTTGGTAATATTGACTAAGCTTGGGCGATTCATGCATATTATATTTTTTATTTATGTTGCTCTTGAAATGAAACAAAATTATAATTAATATTTCAAAAAAAAATCGTAAAATTATAATTAATATTTCAAAAATAAGAATAATAGTAGACATGTCTATTACAAATATTTTTATTGTTGCTCCTGAAATAGCACAACATTATAATTTTAAATATTTCAGAAAAATATTGACATATTGCTCTTTAAGAAATAATAGTAATATACAAAATACTCCCGAAGCAACACGTGTTTCGAAGAATATATCATTTTAAATAGTATTTCATGTTGACATTGATTACTTGATTAATTATTATATGATGTTCAAAATCAATTGTATTTCTTTTGCTTTATTGTATAGTTAATCAAATAACAAATATCACAAAACATGAGTCTGCTACACTTGACATATCTGACAAAAACTATTTGTCATGGGTCCTCGATGTTGATATTCATATTATCTCAAATGGTCTCAGAGAGACAATAAGAGAAGAAAACAAAGAATTCATACAAGATCGTGCAAAAGCACTTATTTTCTTTCGTTATCATCTTTATGATGGATCGAAAATAGAATACCTCACAGTGATAGATCCTCAAGTTCATGGAAAAATTTGATTGAAAAGTTTTGGTCATAAGAGGACTATAGTCCTCCCTAAAGCTTGTTATGAGTGAATGCACCTTTTTTTGTAAGAGTTTAAAACTATTAGTGAGTACAATTTTGAACTATTTAGAATATGTTCTAATAAATAGTTAAAAATTGACCTCATGTGGAGAAAAAAGTTACTTATGAAGGTATGTTGTAAAAAACATTTTTTACCTGTCATGCCTCGAATGCGCTACTGTAGCAGCAATATTGTGAGCGTTGGTGCAAAAGTACTCGAACTCACTTCTTGTTTGCTTGTAGTTGAACAAAATAACAAACTACTGATGAACAATCATTTATTACATTCAATTGGTTCTGTGTCATTGTCTGAAACAAATACAATATCAAAATAATAACATGGACATGAACACGAATTTGGACATAGACGTAGAATAAATCATAGACGAAATAATCAACAAAGTTATCAATAACAAAACAACTATTTCAAAATGCACAAGTAAACGAAAGTAACATATCTAAGAAAGAGCACAAAGAAAGTTACTTTACTTGTGGAATGAAAAAGCATTGGGCACCTTGTCGTACGACAAATCATTTTGTGGATCTTTATCAAAAATTATCAAGGAAAAAGAAAATGGGGAGACAAATTTTGTCGATTATAATGATCTATTTGATATGACTCATTTGAATGTTTCTGATTTCTTTTCTGATTCAAATAGTAATATTGACCATTTGAATGAGGGTTGCATGATGAAGATATAGATTAGTATATTTTCTATGTTTTTAGTATTTCTCTTCGTTTTAAAATTTTAGTCTGAATTTTTTTTGTAAAAATTTAAAACTTTATTACGCATCGTTATTTTCATAATATTGAATTATATTTACTTCTTTTGAATACAAATTCAAATTTTTAAAAATATGTTTTTGTTATATTTATAGGTTAATGATAGATTGTCAAGATACCTATTTTGATTGATAGTGTAATTACGCATACTATTTTTCAAGATAAAAATATTTTTTAAACTTAACATTTGCAAAAAATAATGTTAATATGATATCGGGTACATCAAATATCGACAAATCATTGAAGACTTCAGAAGAACTTATATTTTTTTTTACCAAATAACACAAAATTATATATTGACAATGCACTTTATTCTATCAAATCTCGAAGAAATTTGCATACTTTTAAAAATATCCACTACAATGGATGTCACATGGAGATGATTTAAGAAAATAATATTAAATATCTTTGCATAACTTTTTTTGTATCTGATCAAAAGGAGATAAAAGAAAAACTTCATACACTCTCATTTGGCACGTATTATACATTTATAAAAATGATTGAATAAAATATTATCATGAATTGGAAGTTCATTGACCCAAAAAGTTCTATACTTTAACATGATCGACTTGAACATCCAACAGTTATAATGTTACGTTAAATAATAAACAACTTACATTGGCATCTTTTAAAGAATCATAAGATTCTTTTACTTAATGATTATCTATGTGTAGTTTGTTCAAAAAGTAAGTTAATCATTAAACCTTCGACTACAGAGATCAATATTAAATCTCCAACTTTCTTGGAAGAATTCATGGAGATATATGAAAACCAGTTTGTTATTTTATGATATTAATTGATTCATCTACTAGATGGTCCCAACTCTACCTACTTTTCCACTAGGAATGTAGCCTTTACTAGAAGCTTCTACTATTGCATGGCAACAAACAGTAAGTTGGCCCAATCTCTCGCCCAGCCTTCACCTTCTTCAGTAGCCGAGTTGAAGCGTGCAACAATTCTTTGCCACCCGTCTTAGGACCAAGCGAAAGTGCTATGTGTCTAGAAAACTCGAGATTGTAAATGGATTCGAGAACGGCCTCTTTCATGACTACTTGCTTAAATCATAGAATTACGAGCTCAATTTCCCGATTACACATTGGGTGATTATTGTATGTCAATTAAAATTGTTATTGAGCATTTAATTGTACATGTTCATACACAATATGGTTTAGTTGAGTCGTTTATTAAACATCTACAACTTATAATTAGGTCATCACTTATGAAAATAAAACTTCCAACTTCTATTTAGGGTCATACCATATTACATGTTGCATAATTGATTTGTATAAGACCAACCGTCTATTATCAATATTCATCTTTACAACTTGTATTTGGTTATAAACCTAACATTCATTACTTACGAGTTTTTAGTTGTGTTATCCAAGTCCCTATTTCATCCCCCACAACGTACAAGGTCCCTAACGAAAACTTGGAATTTATGTTGGTTTTAGTTCACCATCCATTATTATGTATTTTGAACCTTTAATGGGTGATCTATTTGCTGTACATTTGCCAGACTGTTATTTTAATGAAATGACTTTTACAAATTTGAAAGAGATAAAACTATATCCTGAAAAATAAAGTAATTTTTTTGAAATGAAACAACTTTATTTCACTTTGATCTCCATAGCAATCAATGTGAGCTAGATGTTAAAAAATTATTCATTTGCAAAGAGTTGCAAATCAATTATCTAATGTATTTGTTGACACAAGAAAGATGACAAATTCATATATACAAATAGAAAATACTTCAACAAAAGCTTATGTCTTTGAAAGAAAATCTGATGTAGCAAATGAATCTCGAATACATTAGAAGCGTGGTCAATCAGTTGGTTCAAAAGACTCTGTACTTCGAAAAAGAAAAGTACAAGAGAAAAGCCAACCAAAAACTTTGGAAAAAATAACGTTAGAAAAAATTGATCAATTAAATACTGAAAATACGGTTCCTGAAGAACAACAAGTATTCGAAACTAATGAGATTTCAATAAATTATGTGAAACGAAATAATGTTGTTATAAACAATATTTTCTTCTTCAACGTAACTCTTGATATTATGTAAAATGAAAATCTTGAACCACAATTTGTTAAAGACTTTAACATAGAAATGATTGAAAAAAATGAAAAGAAGTCGTGCAAGCAAAATTGAACTCCTTATAAAAAAAAATGTTTGGACTTATAGTTCGAATACTTGAAAATGTAAAACCCATAGAATACAAGTTTGTTATTGTACAGAAAAGAAATAAATAATGAAATTACAATATATAAAATCCGACTTGTAATTCAAGCTTTCTCACAAAGACCTAAAATTAATTATACATATACACATACATATATATACACATACATACATTTCATAAAGAAAATAAATATTTGATTTGAAATTATGACAGTGTATGTTGATTATTTAAATTTAGTTGGAACTCCTAAAGAATGAATAAAATCACTAATTATTTGAAAATTGAATGTGAAATGAAATATTTAGGAAAAATCAAATTTTGTCTTGGCTATTCTACAAATTACTGTTGTAATTAATTTACTATTAAGCAAGCTTTTTGAGCTTCGTCAAACAAGCTGTCATGTTGCCGTTTGGTTCACAATAAAAGTTGAGTTAAAAACCAAAACAAAGAAACATCATTTAAATCTTGAATTTAAATAATAATAATAATAATCAATGTCCAAATAGGAAGTTCAATTGAAATCATTTTTAACTTGATAGATTGACTAAAAGATAGTATAATATATCTCCAGTGATTCTTATTTTTTGCACTATATTTTAATTGAGTTAATTTAATTAATGGTTACTAAACTTTATTATTTCTTGCTCTTCAATCTTTAAAATGTTACTCATTGCTCACTAAATTTTGTTGTAGGTAATACCGATGGAAATGATACAAATGATTGATGGTAACTTTGTTTAAATCTGAGTGAGAAATAATAATCTATAACAAAGTTCAATAAGCAAAAAATAACTTTTTAAATTTTGATGAGTAAGTAATAATCTATAACAAAGTTCAGCGACCAAAGATTAAAATGACTATTTTAATTGCACTTAAGGTCTTAAATTTTTTATTTATCAACTTCTTTTTGTCACTTCTCATCGCCAACCTTCAATTAATTAACACGAATGTGATAACAGTTCCATCCATAATATCCGTTGAAAGGACATAAAATAACTTATTTACTCATAATATTTTTAAAAATCAATAAATATGTGCAAATTAATGGACCTTTAATAGACATAAATGTAATGAGGACTATCATAAAAAGTAAAATATATAGTTTTATATCTTATTTTGAAAGATAAACATAAATGAACATCAAAATATGCAATGATATTAATCGAAATCATTCAATTGGGATTGAGTTTTTCTCATATAATGTCATTGTGCCAAACTTGGATAAGCATGATATGCCAGCACGCACACGATCTACTTTATATCTCTATAATCAAACATAGTTTCCCAAAAAAATATGCATCTGTGATTACTAGGACTGAAGACAAGGTTCGTCTAACAGAAGTTGAAGGAAAAAACAGAGAAATAAATTATTTCAGGTAATTACAACACAGAGCAAATGGAAAATATGGCAAGGCACCCTAATTATTACAGAATCATATATCCCACCTCTTCTTGACACGAAACATTAAAACAGATGATTTGATATCATCTTGTGGGACTTGGAGCATGAATTGCACTTTCATCTTCATGGGAGCTGTCTTTGCTTTGCCATCTTCATCTCCAACCTGGAGTCATATGGTTTATTACACATCAAATTTTGTTTCTCAAAAACAGATGTCAAATTCTTTGCTTAAACTCAAACTTTGTTTTACTTTGGTTACTCCTGTAATGTCCTTTAGTATGACTGACTCGCCTTTCCTGTCAGTCAAACTAATATGCATGGACGGAATGAACAAATTATCCCTGAACAATTTTTTCATGGTCAAGTTTAACAATCAAATTGAAATAAAATGAAGTTTAGTGACCCAAACAAAATTACACTAAAATTTCTAGTTACCACTGTTACTTTTAACCCGTGTAAGGGTTGATAAAAATGAGAAAGCAAGGGGAAAAAAGGTACATGACATTGCATCAGACATCAGTTGTTCAATTTAAAGAAAGCAAGTCATTGAAAGACATTTATATCTATGACAGTGTATACGCTTTAAAAAAAAGGGGCTCCAAAGCTTCAACCATACTCAACTTTGGTTTCAAAAATTTCCCTACTTTTCATGAATTTTTTTATTAATTTTTTTTTTTGTTTTTTGAATTTTTTGTTGGCAATGGAAACAAATTCTAAAAGTTACTGTAAAAAAATATTTTACTTTAATTGACAATTCTCATATAAAATAAAGTCAAACGAACACTAAAAGATAGATGATTTTTTTTTGTTGACAATGGAAACAAATTTGATTCCCAATACCAGTAAAATATGTCTCTTAAATTGACAATTTTCATATAAAACAAAGTCAAACGAACACCAAAAAATACTTTTATTTCAACATTTTTCACGTGAAAAATTATACCAATCAAACACAATAATTTACAATTCCCAGGAAAATAATTTCTAAACAATTCAATTCCTTGGAATTCATTTTCAATTCAATTAAATTCCGTCTTTGCAATTAAATGGACCCTTAGGGCCTGTTTGATACACTCCATTTTCCATGTTTTCCATTTTCCACTCAAATGTCTTATTTGATGGACAGAATTTTCCACAGAATTGGTTTTCCACCCTACCCCCATGTGACCCATTTTCTTGATTTTTAAGGAATTTGTTTTCCTTTGGTTTTACTGGAAAAGTGTTTTCCAACTTTTTTTTTTTATTTTATTTTCGGCAATGAAAATAAATTTTATCCACAATTGTGACAAATTATATTCTTTTAATTGACAATTTTCATGGAAAACAAAGTCAGACGAATATCAAAAGATCCAAAATTTCAACATTTTTCAGGTGAAAAATTATACAAATCAAACACATTTAATTGATTATTCATTTTGTAATCAAACAGACCCTAATAGTTAATTGAAAGAGAAATATTTTGGTCATCTATTTTTTTTTTTTAGTTTTATTGTTGTAAAATAGTAAAAGTAATCATAATCAACAATTTCATCGAAAAGTTTGTCAAAAAAACTTTAAAAACTTTTCGAGGAGCCGAAAATTGAGTATCAGCTTGGCTCGAGTTTTTTTAGGTCAAGTTTTTTTTGGCTCGAGGCTAGCTCGAGCCTTACCAAGTCGATCCGACTTGATATTTTTTCTCCCATGGCCTATTGCCTTCGTTTAGGCAGACTTTTATAATAAAAAAAAATCCTTAAATTTCGAGTCGGTCCACAAGTCACACGGGTCAATTTGGGCTCGACCCGACACCCCAAGTTGGGACTTGACCCATTCATCGAGCCTCCAGTCGGGCCGACTTGAACTTTTTACTGGCCGAACCATGGGCAACAAGCACACGAGCCATTTTGCGATCACTAGTATCGATCAAGTAAAATTCTAGACTCTCCCAACTTTGCTAGCACAACTTATTATTTTGGCGAGTTAAATCAAGCACATCATCCAATGCTCCAACCTCAGTCACTTGAAGCCCCGACGGCAATGGCCACCACCGTTCTTGAGCACTGTGAAGTTACCCCGCCACCCGATGCAGCAATTGAGTTTTCACTCCCTCTTGTATTTTTCGATTTGATATGGTGGGATTTTCCTCCTAATCAGAGTGTTCTCTTCTTTGATTTTCCCATTTCCAAGTCCCGTTTCTTGGACACCATTGTTCCCAACCTCAAACAATCTCTCTCCCTCGCTTTAAAGCATTTTCTCCCACTAGCTGGCAAAATTATCCACCCTTTAATCTCCGGCATGCCCATTTCTCTTTACACAATTGGGGATTCTGTTTCTTTAACAATTTCTGAATCCGGTGCTGATTTCAATAACCTTACCGGAAATCATCAAAGGGATTCTCGTGAATTCTATTCTTATGTCCCTCAATTGCCACCGGCAACCAGTTCTTCCGACTCTATTCGAGTTCCGGCCTTGGCTTTGCAAGTAACTGTATTTCCAGAACATGGCGTATGTTTTGGATTCACCAACCATCACGTTATTGGGGATGCAAGTACAGTCGTATCTTTTATACAGTCATGGGCTTCAATCAACAGATTCAATGGAGATAGTCAATATTGTTCGCTGCCATTATTTGACAGAACAAACGTTCAAGATCTCAACGGACTGGATTCAACATATTGGGACCTAATATTGAAGGATTGCGACTCTTTGGAGCCTCCGCTCATAAACCCACCAACCAATAAATTCCGGGCAACATTTGTTCTCAGGGAAGAAGATGTCCAAAAGCTGAAAAAACTAGTATTGTCCGAGCGGAAATCAGCAACCCATGTATCCTCTTTCACGGTTGCTTGTGCCCTCGTCTGGATTTGTTTAGCAAAATCTGCCACAGAGTCCGGGGAAATGGTGCCGGATGATGAGGTGGAGCATTTCAATTTTGTGGCAGATTGTAGGTCGCGATTGAATCCCCCCTTGCCAGCTACATACTTTGGCAATTGCGTAGTACCTGTGCTCCAGGCGAAATCGAGTCATGGAAAATTGAAGGGAAATGATGGGTTTTTTATTGCAGCAGAATCAATTGGACTGGCCATTGCCCAAACCGTGTTTAATGAGAAGGGAATATTGCATGATGTGCAGAATTTGACTGCCCAGTTCCAAGAATTGATCGGAAAGCGGCAATTTTCGGTGGCGGGATCACCAAGATTTGATTTCTACGGTGTAGATTATGGATGGGGACGGCCAAAGAAATTCGAAGCTCTTTTTATAGACGGCGATGGAGCCATATCCTTTTGCAAATCCAGGGAGCCTGAGGGAGGCTTAGAGATTGGTTTGTCCAGACCAAAGATTAGCATCGATTCTTTTGCAACGACATTCACCGAGGTTCTTGGAAATTTAATACCTTAAATTTACAGCTTCAAGATTCCAACTATTTTCATTGGTAATATTAGGATCTGAATTTGTAAATTCTCCACGAGCAAACTCTGAGCATTTGTGGGGAATCACAAAATTTCTCATTCAGACTACAATAAACCATGCAAGTTGTTGAATACGTTTCTTCCTATAATGTCAATTGGAGGCTAATTCTATGAAACCATGCTTCTTTGTAGGATGATTAAAAACTTGAACAAAGATAGACGATGATGCCATTTAATTAGGTTATTTATTTATCGTTTGTCTTAACTTATGACATATCTGAGCAGCCCTCACATAGGTCACAATGCATAAGTGCATTCCTCTCTAGGATATCTTGCCCAAAGTCTATTGGGGCATTCTCAACTCCCACCCTTCGATCGGTACACATGTGCGATTTCCTTCAGTTCGCCAAAGTCCCACTTCTAGCCAGAACTCACGAGTCTTGCGCAGCTTGACGAGGTCAACCATATACTCTATTGTGGGATCCTTCTCCATAAGTGCTCTAAGTTGATCTTGTATTTGTAGCAACTTTGTTTCATGAAAGAGTGGCCATTCAGCACATATTGGCTAGATCAGCCTTCGACTCAGTGCATCTGTCACATGATATAACAATATTTTATTGGATGATTGTTGAAAATATTGTAAATAGTAAATTTATTAATGAATAATAATTGTACCTCTACAGCCTTAGAAATTATTATCATTATATCTATAATCTCAATATAAATATAGAGGTTTGGCTCCCAATAAAATACACATAAATCTAATGACTTTTATTCTCTCTCTCTCTTTTCTCCTATCTTTTCATAACACATTTTTAATACGAAAACTTAATTCTATATATGTCTAACACATTTATCAATTCTTGTTCATCTATCAATGTACCCAAGAATCAATTCAAGGCATAATAGATTTTGGTTTTATAATTTACTACACTCTGGAATTCCAGCATACGCAATCATTTCGTTTCCTTTAATTGACCGCACTCATGGTACTTTAAGTCTATATCATATCTTGTAATTATCTATGCTAGGTTAGTCACACCACTAGCCATGCATAATTTATTAATGATTACTAAGGAAATAAAATATTTGTAATGATTACATTCAAGAATTTTTTATAAAATTTTGAGATGAATACAGCTGCTGTCCCCCACTCAATTTTGTAATTATATGCGTTTGGTAATATTGACTAAGCTTGGGCGATTCATGCATATTATATTTTTTATTTATGTTGCTCTTGAAATGAAACAAAATTATAATTAATATTTCAAAAAAAAATCGTAAAATTATAATTAATATTTCAAAAATAAGAATAATAGTAGACATGTCTATTACAAATATTTTTATTGTTGCTCCTGAAATAGCACAACATTATAATTTTAAATATTTCAGAAAAATATTGACATATTGCTCTTTAAGAAATAATAGTAATATACAAAATACTCCCGAAGCAACACGTGTTTCGAAGAATATATCATTTTAAATAGTATTTCATGTTGACATTGATTACTTGATTAATTATTATATGATGTTCAAAATCAATTGTATTTCTTTTGCTTTATTGTATAGTTAATCAAATAACAAATATCACAAAACATGAGTCTGCTACACTTGACATATCTGACAAAAACTATTTGTCATGGGTCCTCGATGTTGATATTCATATTATCTCAAATGGTCTCAGAGAGACAATAAGAGAAGAAAACAAAGAATTCATACAAGATCGTGCAAAAGCACTTATTTTCTTTCGTTATCATCTTTATGATGGATCGAAAATAGAATACCTCACAGTGATAGATCCTCAAGTTCATGGAAAAATTTGATTGAAAAGTTTTGGTCATAAGAGGACTATAGTCCTCCCTAAAGCTTGTTATGAGTGAATGCACCTTTTTTTGTAAGAGTTTAAAACTATTAGTGAGTACAATTTTGAACTATTTAGAATATGTTCTAATAAATAGTTAAAAATTGACCTCATGTGGAGAAAAAAGTTACTTATGAAGGTATGTTGTAAAAAACATTTTTTACCTGTCATGCCTCGAATGCGCTACTGTAGCAGCAATATTGTGAGCGTTGGTGCAAAAGTACTCGAACTCACTTCTTGTTTGCTTGTAGTTGAACAAAATAACAAACTACTGATGAACAATCATTTATTACATTCAATTGGTTCTGTGTCATTGTCTGAAACAAATACAATATCAAAATAATAACATGGACATGAACACGAATTTGGACATAGACGTAGAATAAATCATAGACGAAATAATCAACAAAGTTATCAATAACAAAACAACTATTTCAAAATGCACAAGTAAACGAAAGTAACATATCTAAGAAAGAGCACAAAGAAAGTTACTTTACTTGTGGAATGAAAAAGCATTGGGCACCTTGTCGTACGACAAATCATTTTGTGGATCTTTATCAAAAATTATCAAGGAAAAAGAAAATGGGGAGACAAATTTTGTCGATTATAATGATCTATTTGATATGACTCATTTGAATGTTTCTGATTTCTTTTCTGATTCAAATAGTAATATTGACCATTTGAATGAGGGTTGCATGATGAAGATATAGATTAGTATATTTTCTATGTTTTTAGTATTTCTCTTCGTTTTAAAATTTTAGTCTGAATTTTTTTTGTAAAAATTTAAAACTTTATTACGCATCGTTATTTTCATAATATTGAATTATATTTACTTCTTTTGAATACAAATTCAAATTTTTAAAAATATGTTTTTGTTATATTTATAGGTTAATGATAGATTGTCAAGATACCTATTTTGATTGATAGTGTAATTACGCATACTATTTTTCAAGATAAAAATATTTTTTAAACTTAACATTTGCAAAAAATAATGTTAATATGATATCGGGTACATCAAATATCGACAAATCATTGAAGACTTCAGAAGAACTTATATTTTTTTTTACCAAATAACACAAAATTATATATTGACAATGCACTTTATTCTATCAAATCTCGAAGAAATTTGCATACTTTTAAAAATATCCACTACAATGGATGTCACATGGAGATGATTTAAGAAAATAATATTAAATATCTTTGCATAACTTTTTTTGTATCTGATCAAAAGGAGATAAAAGAAAAACTTCATACACTCTCATTTGGCACGTATTATACATTTATAAAAATGATTGAATAAAATATTATCATGAATTGGAAGTTCATTGACCCAAAAAGTTCTATACTTTAACATGATCGACTTGAACATCCAACAGTTATAATGTTACGTTAAATAATAAACAACTTACATTGGCATCTTTTAAAGAATCATAAGATTCTTTTACTTAATGATTATCTATGTGTAGTTTGTTCAAAAAGTAAGTTAATCATTAAACCTTCGACTACAGAGATCAATATTAAATCTCCAACTTTCTTGGAAGAATTCATGGAGATATATGAAAACCAGTTTGTTATTTTATGATATTAATTGATTCATCTACTAGATGGTCCCAACTCTACCTACTTTTCCACTAGGAATGTAGCCTTTACTAGAAGCTTCTACTATTGCATGGCAACAAACAGTAAGTTGGCCCAATCTCTCGCCCAGCCTTCACCTTCTTCAGTAGCCGAGTTGAAGCGTGCAACAATTCTTTGCCACCCGTCTTAGGACCAAGCGAAAGTGCTATGTGTCTAGAAAACTCGAGATTGTAAATGGATTCGAGAACGGCCTCTTTCATGACTACTTGCTTAAATCATAGAATTACGAGCTCAATTTCCCGATTACACATTGGGTGATTATTGTATGTCAATTAAAATTGTTATTGAGCATTTAATTGTACATGTTCATACACAATATGGTTTAGTTGAGTCGTTTATTAAACATCTACAACTTATAATTAGGTCATCACTTATGAAAATAAAACTTCCAACTTCTATTTAGGGTCATACCATATTACATGTTGCATAATTGATTTGTATAAGACCAACCGTCTATTATCAATATTCATCTTTACAACTTGTATTTGGTTATAAACCTAACATTCATTACTTACGAGTTTTTAGTTGTGTTATCCAAGTCCCTATTTCATCCCCCACAACGTACAAGGTCCCTAACGAAAACTTGGAATTTATGTTGGTTTTAGTTCACCATCCATTATTATGTATTTTGAACCTTTAATGGGTGATCTATTTGCTGTACATTTGCCAGACTGTTATTTTAATGAAATGACTTTTACAAATTTGAAAGAGATAAAACTATATCCTGAAAAATAAAGTAATTTTTTTGAAATGAAACAACTTTATTTCACTTTGATCTCCATAGCAATCAATGTGAGCTAGATGTTAAAAAATTATTCATTTGCAAAGAGTTGCAAATCAATTATCTAATGTATTTGTTGACACAAGAAAGATGACAAATTCATATATACAAATAGAAAATACTTCAACAAAAGCTTATGTCTTTGAAAGAAAATCTGATGTAGCAAATGAATCTCGAATACATTAGAAGCGTGGTCAATCAGTTGGTTCAAAAGACTCTGTACTTCGAAAAAGAAAAGTACAAGAGAAAAGCCAACCAAAAACTTTGGAAAAAATAACGTTAGAAAAAATTGATCAATTAAATACTGAAAATACGGTTCCTGAAGAACAACAAGTATTCGAAACTAATGAGATTTCAATAAATTATGTGAAACGAAATAATGTTGTTATAAACAATATTTTCTTCTTCAACGTAACTCTTGATATTATGTAAAATGAAAATCTTGAACCACAATTTGTTAAAGACTTTAACATAGAAATGATTGAAAAAAATGAAAAGAAGTCGTGCAAGCAAAATTGAACTCCTTATAAAAAAAAATGTTTGGACTTATAGTTCGAATACTTGAAAATGTAAAACCCATAGAATACAAGTTTGTTATTGTACAGAAAAGAAATAAATAATGAAATTACAATATATAAAATCCGACTTGTAATTCAAGCTTTCTCACAAAGACCTAAAATTAATTATACATATACACATACATATATATACACATACATACATTTCATAAAGAAAATAAATATTTGATTTGAAATTATGACAGTGTATGTTGATTATTTAAATTTAGTTGGAACTCCTAAAGAATGAATAAAATCACTAATTATTTGAAAATTGAATGTGAAATGAAATATTTAGGAAAAATCAAATTTTGTCTTGGCTATTCTACAAATTACTGTTGTAATTAATTTACTATTAAGCAAGCTTTTTGAGCTTCGTCAAACAAGCTGTCATGTTGCCGTTTGGTTCACAATAAAAGTTGAGTTAAAAACCAAAACAAAGAAACATCATTTAAATCTTGAATTTAAATAATAATAATAATAATCAATGTCCAAATAGGAAGTTCAATTGAAATCATTTTTAACTTGATAGATTGACTAAAAGATAGTATAATATATCTCCAGTGATTCTTATTTTTTGCACTATATTTTAATTGAGTTAATTTAATTAATGGTTACTAAACTTTATTATTTCTTGCTCGTCAATCTTTAAAAAGTTACTCATTGCTCACTAAATTTTGTTGTAGGTAACACCGATGGAAATGATATGGATGATTGATGGTAACTTTGTTTAAATCTGAGTGAGAAATAATAATCTATAACAAAGTTCAGTAAACGAAAGATAACTTTTTAAGTTTTGATGAGCAAATAATAATTTGTAACAAAGTTCAGAGACCATAGATTAAAATGACTATTTTAATTGCACTTAAGGTCTTAAATTTTTTATTTATCAACTTCTTTTTGTAACACGAATGTGATAACAGTTCCATCCATAATATCCGTTGAAAGGACATAAAATAACTTATTTACTCATAATATTTTTAAAAATCAATAAATATGTGCAAATTAATGGACCTTTAATAGACATAAATGTAATGAGGACTATCATAAAAAGTAAAATATATAGTTTTATATCTTATTTTGAAAGATAAACATAAATGAACATCAAAATATGCAATGATATTAATCGAAATCATTCAATTGGGATTGAGTTTTTCTCATATAATGTCATTGTGCCAAACTTGGATAAGCATGATATGCCAGCACGCACACGATCTACTTTATATCTCTATAATCAAACATAGTTTCCCAAAAAAATATGCATCTGTGATTACTAGGACTGAAGACAAGGTTCGTCTAACAGAAGTTGAAGGAAAAAACAGAGAAATAAATTATTTCAGGTAATTACAACACAGAGCAAATGGAAAATATGGCAAGGCACCCTAATTATTACAGAATCATATATCCCACCTCTTCTTGACACGAAACATTAAAACAGATGATTTGATATCATCTTGTGGGACTTGGAGCATGAATTGCACTTTCATCTTCATGGGAGCTGTCTTTGCTTTGCCATCTTCATCTCCAACCTGGAGTCATATGGTTTATTACACATCAAATTTTGTTTCTCAAAAACAGATGTCAAATTCTTTGCTTAAACTCAAACTTTGTTTTACTTTGGTTACTCCTGTAATGTCCTTTAGTATGACTGACTCGCCTTTCCTGTCAGTCAAACTAATATGCATGGACGGAATGAACAAATTATCCCTGAACAATTTTTTTATGGTCAAGTTTAACAATCAAATTGAAATAAAATGAAGTTTAGTGACCCAAACAAAATTACACTAAAATTTCTAGTTACCACTGTTACTTTTAACCCGTGTAAGGGTTGATAAAAATGAGAAAGCAAGGGGAAAAAAGGTACATGACATTGCATCAGACATCAGTTGTTCAATTTAAAGAAAGCAAGTCATTGAAAGACATTTATATCTATGACAGTGTATACGCTTTAAAAAAAAGGGGCTCCAAAGCTTCAACCATACTCAACTTTGGTTTCAAGAATTTCTTTTTTATACTTCTTACTATTAGATGGTGTCCATAAATCTCACAATAAGGACCTAAAGATTCATGGTGAACTTCAATGAGACTTTCTCTTGAAGCAATAACGCGTTAATCTAGTCACCACCAGAGCCACAAAGGACTATCTAAATTGATTCGTCAAATCCTCCACGAAAAGTAAAAAATTCCTCATATTTTGACCAAATTCAAGGTGAAAAAAACCTGATTTGAATGCTGAACTTCCAGTTATCTTGGTAGAAATTTGATATCCTTTTTTCCGTCTCAGCAAATCTATTTTGGCTTCGTTGCAGCTGAAAGCTAGAGGCGCCTTAAAAAAAAAAAAAAAAAAAACCTTCCCGTCTGTGTAGCCAGTCAGTCAGTTCCAGTTCTGGAAGTAGTAAGCCCGTAATCGAGAATGAGAGATCCACTATATCACTAAAAAAGGGTGCACCTCTCAGTTGAAGGGCATAGCAGTGACTCAACTGCTCTACATTTTCCTCTTCTGTACCCATTAAATGGATGAAATTCTTTGGGCACTTGGCCAAAAGCACCACTGATAATTTTTGTCATCACTTTCCCAACATCAGATAATTACTTCTCACAAACTCTAAAGAGCTTTCACCGTTTCTAATGAAAACTAACAAATTCAAGAAGAATGTGTAAGTTCAACCATGCTGATTCAACAGCAAGAAGTTCCTAATTGATGTTTCATATGTTCATTGCAGTCACTAACAACAGGACAACAGACTCTTGCTTGGCAAACTCTTAAGGGGAAATTAGACTATTGGCCATGATTTTTCCTTGGGGAATGATTGCGCAAATGTAGAAAGAAATCCTGGATAAAGTAGCATCTTAGTTTCAACGAAATTTAGAAGAGAAAGTAAAAATGCAGGCACTGCGAGTAGGGTTTGGGATATGTCTGGTCCATGTCATTAGACATGAAAAATAAAGGACTACGCAAATTGAAGCAAAAAACTGAGAATGCAAAGTCAAGCATGATAGAATTAGAAACTTACCCAGAGAGAAGCCCATCCAAGTCGCACATCAGAATCATAACCAGCTTTAAATTTGTAGTCCTTCCCAACTGTGTGTTTATACACGGCGCTCCAATTGTTTGAGTCAAAGTAGTACCAGTAACTGACAACACAAATAAATAAAGTTTATGATCACTACCTTTCGTCTAGTCAACATAATGTCGTTTACCATGATAGTTCCATGGGAAAAAAAAAAAGGGTATCTTAAAAGGCTCTTCCAGGATGTTGAGAGCATCAAAAATTTATGTTAGACATTTTAATGGAACTGAAAAAAATTTCATTGTCACAGCTAAGAGTTGGCAGAGAGAAGAGACAGAGAGATCACCTCAACTTATCTGAAGGACTGCATCTCCGTTTAAATGCACATGATAGTGCATTTGAAGGCAGAGAAATGCTGGGAATGAACGTTAATTGCTCATCCTACAACAAATAGATTCCTTAAATAAACTCACCAGGAAATCAGTTTTTAGGATGACAATAGTTGAACTTAGAACTATGCATAAAAGAACAATGTCAATCAACAAATTAAACAAAGTTGATAAAAGTCAGATGGGCAAATTAAGATGGAAGAAATCTCTGAAAACAAACACGAAAGGGGAAAATTGTCAAAAGATCCTAAAACAATTGTCAGTCAAATAAACCATAATAATAAATCTTTGCCAAAGTCAACAAGAAAAGAAAGAAAGAATAATATCCTTCTTGGAAAGGACATCAGGAAGAACCTACCTTGTATGCATATCTTAAATTCAAATTTTCTTCATGGTATTGAGCAGTACAAACTCCATTCAGAATATGGCTTTTAACAATCCCGTTTACAGATAGAGTTCTTTTCTGTTCCTCTTTTTCATCCTCCTCTCTCTCCTCAAATGAAACTTCGCCAAGAGGAAATTTCAAGGTTGCTCTTGGCTGCATCACCAAAAAGGACATAATGCAGTATGAAAACTTAAATTCCCCTGGTCATATTTTACAATGAAAAGAAGAGAATATACAGTAATGCGTGAAGGCAAGTAGAATGACAGAAATCAGAAAAACGACAATATAAAAGATGCTTGAGATGTATATCAAAAAAATCTTCCACTGGCAGCCAACAAAATAGATTTCAGAGCCTAAAACCAGCAAAGCGTGCAAGTTTGGAAAGGAGGGACTCATTCCACCGGCTGCTTGGATTGCTGAAATCGCTCAATTGAAGCCAGGTCCATCATAAAAAATGTAAAAGGCAGGAAAAGACTAGAATGCCACAAGCCATGTACAAGAGAGAAGGAAAGAAATAGAAAAGACCAGTCTAATCAAGATAGCAATTTAGCGTCACGGAATGAATTGAGGAACTAAGGATACTTCAATATGTAGCACGATAAGTATGACTATTTGCATATAAAGTCCATAAACTTTTAAAAAGATACTAGTATTGAAGTTAAAAAGAGTCTAAGGTGTTTCATCTCTTTACTAAGGTAAAATAAAAATAGCTATCAAGAGGATAAATTGCAGCATCTGGCTCAATTTAAATAACACACGCATATTAAAGAAATCATGTAATGAAATATACTCACCACGCCAACAGATGGAATTTCAGAAGATAATTCAATTTTGTAGGCCGGAGTCCCAAGATCTGCAACCACTGCAACCTCTCCTTGTTGAGCCTAAAAGTTTTACAGAAGTATGTAAACAAAAGAGCATGGATGGACATAGGATTGTATAAGGTATACCTTATATTGCAAAACAACACATTGTTGTGCTCTTTTAAAATGATTAGAAAACTATTCCATCTTTCATTCTTAAAACAAAATATTGTTTTCCCATGGATGTTAATATGACTGTACTACCCAAAATGAGTCATTTTATCATTATATTTTATCAATGTTTCTATTTTACTAAAATCAATCTACCTGTTTACTCCTAAGTTCTAATCCAAATTCAGAGAACAAGAGTGAAGAACCTACCTTTCATGAAATAAATCTTTTGGTGGGTAAAAATACCTTAAATTTCACAGAGTAGGCAGTGCCTTTATTTAAACTAGTGTTGACTAACATAACAATCCCGGAAAATTAGCTAAGTAAATTAACAAAAATAGTATTGGAACGGTAAGGAATTTGTAACATTTTCTTTCAAAACCATGAGCAGTAAAGCGAAATGCAACCATCAATTTTGACAAAAGTGAAAATAACAAAGAAATTTGTCATAACAACATAAAAACTAATCCCTTTTTTTTTTTTTTTGGGATGCCGAATTCATCCAACAATAAAGTAAAATGACTGCATAACATTGTCCCTGGGTATTGACCTATTCAACTAGCAACAAATTATTCAGTAGTTATATTAGAATGGGCAAAGAAATTATTTCATCCTCTCAGATTATATATTAAAAAACCACCTTTCAAAATTCAGAAAAGTCAACACAATTATATATATTTATATGTATTCAGATAGTATGTATAACCAACAATTTGAAGAATCTAAAAGATAGATAGACCTTGACTCTGTGGGAAGTTCTGAATTGGAGCCCAGGCGCGACGTCAAAAGACGTCTTCAGTAGAGAATCGCTTTCTTCGAGATCGTAGTGCAGTGAAAAGTATTTCGAGATAAACGAAATTTGGGGTTCCAAAACTTCGCCTTTGCTATTGTTCTGAAAGGAGAGCTTGAATTTGGCAAGATTGTCCAGTAACTTGCAGGAGACCTTGTGCAGGAACGCCGAGCTCTCGCTGTCATACTCCGTCGTCACGCGGAGTTTCGGCCGGCGCCACTGGAAAAATTCCCCGAAACCCCTATTGTTGGTCGCCACTGTAGCGGCGGTTGTCGGTGGTGACGGCGGAGATAGAGCGTCGGAATCTACTTCCACCATTGGTGTTGCTTTCGGGGTTGTTTTGCACTCTGGAGTGATAATTGGATTTTTTATTTTTTATTTTTTTTGAAATATATATTAAGAAAAAAATATAATATGGAATTTCTTTGATGTAAATATTTATAACTTTCTAATTATTAGTTAAAAAATAATCAAAAATTTAAATAATTTCATTGTAACAAATAATTAAATGTCCGCTTTAGCACAACTACGGTAACTAAAGTAGAGCTTTTGACAATATAAATTTAATAAATAATTATTGATTATTTGCTTATGAATTTACAAAGTGTCGTGAGTATTAAATTGATTGTTTGACCAAATAAATATAAAAGTCTTTTTGTATAAATGTTATATTTATTATTTAATGGAATTTAAAGTCTCTTATTGAAAATCATTATTTAAATTTTTTTAAATACTCATTTTCAATAATACAATAAAATATACTGTATATAAATTCAAAAAAAAAATTCTACTTTTTTACCCTCACTTTCTTCTAAATATTACTATTAAATTTTTTTTTTTATCAAATAATGGTCAATAAATAAGGACGAAGTTATAAAAATATTTTCATATACTAATAAGTATTTTATTAATATAAAGTTTCGTTAATGTAAATGACAATTAGGGATAACAGGACGCTCCTATGATTATCCATCCCCACTTGAGGTGGGAATGGGTGAGGCAATCCCTATCCATTTCATCACCTCTTTTATATTCTTATTTTGGGTAATTGGCACAAAATATCCTTACCTTTCAAGTCTATAGTGGAAAACGTCCCTACCTTTCATTTTTTGACATTTTTGTCCTCATTTCAACCTTTCTTTGCGCTGGACGTCCTTCCGTCCATATTCCGTCAGTTTTTCCGTTAATTAAAGGGTAATTGGCACAAAACGTCCCTACCTTTCAAGTCTATTGTGGAAAACGTCCCTATCTTTCATTTTTTGGCATTTTTGCCCTCATTTCAACATTTCTTTGCGCTGGACGTCCTTCCGTCCATATTCCTTCAGTTTTTCCGTTAATTAAATACAAAAATACATTTTTCTTTCCATAAACAAGGGTAAAATTGTCCTCACCCACTTCACCCCTTTTTCCCACCATCAACTTAGTCCATAAGTAACAGTAGCAGCAACATGAATTTGAAAATACTTTAAATGATTAAGTTAAATAAAGAAAAAATATCGTGAACACATTATATTTCACAATTCCACAACTACTGTTGCTGTCATCTTGTGTCACTGGAAAATTTTAGAAAGACATATTAAATGGGTAGTCAATTTATAATGAGCCAAAATGGTGAATGGCTCTTTTTGGCTCAATGGAGAAAATGAATGGCTCATTTTAAATTGACTCATTATAAATTGACTACCCATTTAATATGTCTTTCTAAATTTTTCCAGTGACACAAGATGACAACAACAGTAGTTGTGGAATTGTGAAATATAATGTGTTCACGATATTTTTTCTTTATTTAACTTAATCATTTAAACTATTTTCAGATTCATGTTGCTACTACTGTTACTTATGGACTAAGTTGATGGCGGGAAAAAAGGGTGAAGTGGGTGAGGACAATTTTACCCTTGTTTATAGAAAGAAAAAAATATTTTTGTATTTAATTAACGAAAAAACTGACGGAATATGGACGGAAGGACGTCCAGCGCAAAGAAAGGTTGAAATGAGGGCAAAAATGCCAAAAAATGAAAGGTAGGGACGTTTTCCACAATAGACTTGAAAGGTAGGGACGTTTTGTGCCCATTACCCGAATGTTTAACGGAAAAACTGACGGAATATGGACGGAAGGACGTCCAGCGCAAAGAAAGGTTGAAATGAGGGCAAAAGTGCCAAAAAATGAAAGGTAGGGACGTTTTCCACAATAAACTTGAAAGGTAAGGACGTTTTGTGCCAATTACCCTTCTTATTTTTAGTAAATTCTGAAGTAATTTGGGTCAATATCACTTAGGATTTGAACAAAAAAAATATTGAACTAAGGTGATTTTAAACAAATTTTGAATTTTTTAAATTAGCTTCCCCCCCCCCCCCCCCCCCCCCGGGTCCCCCTGAATTAGGGCATCACGGGGAAGAGATTTCTAGTTCAAAATTTCATTGCTCTATAAAAGCGCAATTAGAGCTTTTCTTTTTTTTTTTTTCAACAAAGAAACTCAAAAATTTTTTAGATCATTGATTTTAGTATGTCACGTGCTTTGAAAGGTGTATTGTATATTATAGCATGATTTGCTAACCTTTCAATGTTATTGTAGTCATATTTAAGAACACATGTTGCTTCGTTTTTCTTTTGATATTTCAATTGTGAAGTAAGGTTTTGCATAAAGAGTTTACGGAAGTATTTTATTAAGGAAACGGACACTAGGTGTTTATTTTCAATAATTTTATGTAGTATGATCGGCTATTAATGGAGATTATAAGAACTATTAATGAAAATGTTGAATATATTTTCTGTTTTTGTGAAATAGATTTTTTACATTTAATAGTTGCACGTCGTTTTACATTTTTAGAATTAGAATATAGCTCGAAAAAAGAATTAGCATATGCTGCAATCTCTCTTTTCATTTGGCTAGGAATCCTTGCCAATAGATAGTTAAACTAAAAATGTCTATCGACATCAAGATTGTTAACACTGATCAATAACATCTCGCAAAAGTACGAGATCATTGATAAGTAATAATATAGTAAGTAAAAGCATTGTTTACGAGTAATAAATCTTAAATTGAATACTATCAACTCATTATCAAATTCTATTGTAAACTAAAAAAAAAAAAATAGAATGGTTTGTTTGTGTCTAAATTATCTACTATTATCTAAGATGGTTTTGAATTAAATATGACATGTATGAGTCAAATTTTTGAATCTATCTATTGTTATCATATTTTCAATTCCAAACCTATGTAATCTAATGTGATTTGTATATTATTGACAATCAATAATCCACTTTTATTTTAATTATTTCTCTCGATATAAGTTAATATAAGTTAAACATATTCTAAGCACGACACAGTCATATTCCTATTCTGAATTAATATGCAAAATAATGTTTTAAATTAATTTCACGATTATCTTTATGATTTGCACATGATAAATATGTTATTCCTATCATCTATTGCCCCATGTGTTGAAATTACAAAGTTCTAAACCTATCACAAACCTTCCAAAAACATCATAAATAACTAATTACCCAAATGGTGCACAAGCATTTAAATAATTTGACAAGGCATGCAAGATCATGTTTCGAATGAAATTATACAAACAAGATTGAAAAATCATCACTCAAAATGTATAACTACAAGGAGATGTGAAGTCTATTTCTTGTTATTGATCTTCAATTCCAAGATTTGATTATTCAAGTTCTTGATATTATTTGTCTTTAAATCCATGCTAGACATGTTCTTCTCCTCCAAATTATGGTAGATTGGTCTCCCTTAATTGTAAGATCGGTATGAATTTAATGATATGAGAGATATGTCTACTATGCTTTTCCACGTTTAGTACTTAAAGAGGTTGGAGTTAGTTAAAAAAATAATAATAAATAAATAAATAAATAAATAAAACACGTCAAAATTGATTTCCAAGAGACGTTTCAGTCATAAGAGGAAAGTGTCCATCTTTTGGCCGAAAATAGCCATGCAAGAGCTGAGATAGCATCGCTTCAATTGCTCTTGGGTTGTTGAAATTTAGGTGGTGCATTCGCATGGCTCGTAGCCTGCGATTGCATAGTTCCATCTTTATCCCTACTTTTCTTCTTTCCTTCACTTTGAGTCCTTTCTTCATGATATCTTGGTCCTTCATCTTTATATTGTATTCGATTGATTCCTTGTAGTCTTCAATCATCGTTTTTTGGTATGAATCAATTTTTTAAATATTTGCAATTTGGTTCTTGAACTTTGAAATTCTTCCTTTTTAGCTTTCGTTCCCTTCTTTTAGATTCACTTTCTATTATTGAATTTTACCTAATAAATAATATGAAAGAGATTAAGTTATCATTCATCAAAATACACCTATCAAACATTCAACGCAAATTTCAAATAGTAATCTTGACGACAATTTCCTTTTTATTTCCATTTTCATACATTAGACAATAATTTGTATCCTGAAACAGATATATAAAATGTCGATATGACTTAAAGTTAGTCCATGTTTGACTTCATTTTTTAAAAACTCACTTTTCTTCAAATTCATGTTCAATCACACATTTCACGAGGAAAAATCAATGTTTATCTATACAAAGCTTTCAAGAAAACGTGTACCTCATCCAACCATGTAAACATAAAACACATAATAGAAATAATACGACCATAACATTCTAAGTTGGAACATCTTTCCTTCCAATACACAATATCTGATAGAAAGCTTGGCTATTTAAAGATAAAGCGGTTGGAAATAGTTTAAAATGATCATTTTGCGAAGTAAATTGGTAGGTTAGGGAGTTTTGCACCAAAATATAAAGGTTAGGCACAAGTGGTAGTGAGAAAAATTGGACATGTTAATTTAAAGTAATATCTCAATGAATCATTGGGATGATAACAAGTTGGACGGTCAATTTTAAACAGTAGATCTTAACTCCTAGCTATTGATGCCTATTATCTTTTCATGAATTCAAAACTTAGTAGATGTGAAGTCCCTAAGCTTGCCTTACCTTAAGAAATTATTTTAGAGAAATGGGAATGGTGAGAACTCTTTTAAGAACACATTTCTTCATCTTAATTATCTCGTCCTAGTTTGCGTTGAACCAAGAAATACACTCCATGAACCTTGCTCTCTACTTGTGAGGCATAAATGATGTAAAGTAGAAATCAAGCGAAAAAGGCTCGTACAAAGTAGGCGAACTACTCTCCTAATCCAGGCTAGCCAGAAACTGTTGTTAAAACGTTTAACGGTAATGTGTAGTGCACGTTACTGAAACATTAATGACAACGTTCAAATCTATGTTGCTAAAACATGTGATGCGCATTGCCTATTGCTAAAACTAATTAACGGCAACACGCATTGCACCTTGCTAAAATACGTGTTGCAAAAAAAAAAAAAAAATTAACGACAATGGACCCTGAATGTTGAAAAATGGTATATTTAGCAACAGTCATTAAAAAAAAACATTGTCAAAACTCAAGTTAGTGAATCAATAGCAACTCACACTTGCTAAACGCTGTAGTAGACCCTCTTTTAGCAACATGCAATTAATGAATGTTGTCTTTTACATGTTGCAAAAGGCCCTTTTTCTTGTAGTGGTTGGAGCGCACATGGACAAATGAGTAAAACATGACACTACGATAGAATAAGTTACGGGCTAGCTAGTGAAAGACCGCTACTAGTCATTTCTCCTAAAATGACCAAATTGCCAAAATGCTGTGACAAGAAAAAAATTAGGATAATTCTCAGATCTTATTTAGGTATATAACATTTGTTATAGGAACTAAAGGAGACTCATTAAGAAAATCCAGTAGAATTAAGAATGAAGATGAAGAACCACTAACAATGCTTAAAATGATTTTGGAGAGGATACCAAGTTTCACACAAAAGCAAGAAATAGAGTTATAGGATACATCATTTGTAGCTAGTGAGAATAAATGCACGAGATAGCATGGAGTGCATATAGTGTTTAGATGAGCCTATCTCAGCCATTGAATTCTAACGAAACTTACTACTGGAAACGTCATGAAATCTCAGCCATTGAGGTCCCCGGGTTTTCTTCTTGCATCTTCATCCACAACATAATTGTCTTAAAGGTTGCTATGGTTATTGAACTACTTATTCGATGAGCCAAATAATTGTTCGACGAAAAGTTGATTTTGATATGTTTGTGCTCCATTCTTCTCATACGAGGGAAACTTTATAGACCTTGCACTTTCCTTTACAAAGCCTTTTTTTTGGGGGGGGGGGGGACTAGGGGATGAATATTGTATGTAGAGGTTATTCGATGAACATATCTAATACCTCAATTGTGTAGCATTGATTCAAATCAGATCTTATTTAGAAGAATCTCTACGAGGGGTATATTCAATTGGGACTTTTGAAGACTTTGATGGACTTTTTTTTTTTTTTTAAAGAAATGACTCTGTGAATTTTGTGTAGATTTGTATGGAATTAGTAGAAATCTTTCGTAAACTTTTATAGATTTATATTTTAAAACTTCTATAGAAGAATTCATAAGACTTTTGAAAACTTTCATCTAAAGTAGAATTCATGAGGATCTAGTGAAATAATGTGAAATTCTTATATACGAAGTAGTGGTTCCCACAATTTCCCTTTCCTTTCCTCTTCCCATCACCATAAAATAAAAAGTTGTTGTTGTTGTTGTTGTTGTTATTATTATTATTATATATTCTCAAGATGGCAAGTCTTCTTATCTTGTTTTGATTTCAAAATTCTATATATATAAGGTAAATCAAACTATCTTGCAAATTTCTTAACAAGAAATTTTTTGGAACAAAAAACCTCCTGAGTGAAATAGTTGTGAGAATACTCAGAATTAATTCTTCTATCTCAAAGAAAAATAAGAAAAAAAGGTCATTACCATTGCTATCAATAGAAGATTATATTCAAAATTCTCATGGATCTTCATCTACTTCTCAAAAAATTACTTTAGCTTCCAAAAATTAAAGCAAAAGGATTTTAGAGGAAGTAAAACCTTTAAATTTCAAGAAAATCGTTTTAACAGGATCTAGAAAATTACCAGATATCAAAACCCATAAAAATCTTTCTATTACCTTACCAAATCAATTCAATATCCTGTATTTGAAATGGAAGCCTCAAGGACCCAAGATATTCATCTCTTGATGAATGTCTTCAAGATATTTTTCCATCTCAATTCCATTTCATGCCAAAAAACATCAAAAAGACCAAAATTTATTATGAAACTATCCTAATTAAATTAGGATCAGCCATAATAACTCATACGCCACACTCTAAAAAACCAAATCATATTGACTTCTCAAAAATATTAATTCAAATTGTCTTACGAAGGTGGAGGACATCAGCCATGGGAAGATAAACAAATAAGATTATCAAAAGATGATACATTCGAATCTCGTTTCAATTATTTTTCATTATAAGGACGCATGGTTCAATGTTTTTTACTTTAGACCAGTGACGCACTCCTGGTTTATTCTTTTCAAACAAGCTTGTTCTACAAATTTTCCAAAATGATTTCAAATTGGTTCGATTAGTTTTGGTCTTGACAAAAGATTTTACCCAATCTTACTTGTGACTTGTCAAAGATTTGAACACATCAAAACTGAGGAAAAAATAATTTTTGAAGCATCAAGAAAATCGTTTGTTTCAATTTGCACTAAATCTCAAAGTCTTGTGAGTTTTTTGCTGAGATTTCCACATTATACAACTTCTGAATTCAATGTTAAAAAGATTGTTTGAAGATTCAAGACTCAGCGGTGGTCCAAATTTCATGAAGCAAACTACTGTCCCAAAGCTGTTAGTTCGTGGAATCAAAGAACACAGAAATATCAGCATCCCAAGATTTCTTAAAAAGATAAAGAAAAACATGCTGATTTTCTCACAGAAAAATCAAGGCTCCTTGCTATGCTCAATCAATGCAAGACTTCAGAGGTATTGACAATCATTTTTGAAAAAAAATTACCAGTCTAGTCAAAATCAAAATCAGCTAGTGACTCTTCTCAATCAGATTCAAAGACAAATTATTCTCAAAGCAACGAAAATGATTCTTATGAGCTTGATATCGATGAACTAATTGCCCAAGAAACTCAAAAGCATTCAAAATGACTATATAGACCCAGTTACCTAGATTAATATAAAAATTATCATGTTCATAATTCAAGAAATGTACTATTTCAATGTATTTTCTACTTGAAAAGTTATTCTTGCCAGCATTACCTACAGTAAAAATGGACAAAACTTTAATAAAACATATTTATTAAAGTAGATTCCCATTATTCAAAAAAGCTAGGAGAAGAGGTCGAAAATATTTCAAAAGTAATGACAGACAAAAGACTGTCACAAGGAAAGATATTATCGTGATAATTGTCTTTCAAGATTCTTCAACCAAATTCAAGAATTTTTCAAGCCTGAAGACTCTAGTATAAAAGGAGATCTAACTTCTAGTATTCAGGAAAAGTGTTTTAGAGGAAGATAAAATATCTTCAAGAAAACTTTAGAAACCTTGTATTTGTTTTTAAACTTCTCTTTTCAATCTTGTATCTCAATTTTATTTTCAATCTTATAGTTCCAATCTTGTATTTTCAATATATGTTTAATAAAATATTTCTTCAATCCATCCAGTTTTCCCTTTTTGAAAGTATAAAAGGAGATCTAACTTCTAGTATTCAGGAAAAGTGTTTTAGAGGAAGATAAAATATCTTCAAGAAAACTTTAGAAACCTTGTATTTGTTTTTAAACTTCTCTTTTCAATCTTGTATCTCAATTTTAGTTTCAATCTTATAGTTCCAATCTTGTATTTTCAATATATGTTTAATAAAATATTTCTTCAATCCATCCAGTTTTCCCTTTTTGAGTTTGACTACTTTCAAATCTACTATCTCCACCCACCCCCCGGGCTTCTTTTAGTATTAGAGTCGTAAGCGTTTATAGTGAGGTTATAGTGATTTTTCATTTTTTGGTACTGTGTCAAGGGAGAAACTTATTTTAGCCTGGATGTCTATTGAATAGTGCGTGCTTCGGTGGTCTCGTTATAGGCTTAGTGAAAATTAGTCTATTCTATAGCATTATATCTACTGTAATAAGTTATAGCATTATACCTACAGTGGTAAGTTAACATAATTTCATTTTATTCAATTATATCTTTAACATCTAATTGGTTTAGGATATCTAGTAGTAGATCTGAAAATATTTCAAATACTATTCAAGATGAAGAAGAAATAGATCATGCATCATCTGCATTAAATGATTTCAATTTTCATGAACTTCTAATTGCTCAAATTGATCAAAGACTTCATAACTGAACTATTCCAAAGGTGGATAAAAGTTTCATCTATGAAATAGTAAAGTATGATTTTCATCAAAACTAAGTTATCAAAACTCTTGAGCAAACTCTTGCTATCAAGAATCAAAATATTCATATAAACCTATTCTCAAAAGAAACTATTCAATCTTATAGGAAGAAATTTAAATATCTTCATATGGGATTAATTCAAATTGATGTCAAACCTTAGACATTCCTATTCCCTTAACTCTTCGAGATAAGAGACTTATCAAATTTGAAAACTCATTATTATCTGTTTAGAGTCAAATCTAAAAAGTGGTCTTATATTGTTTCAAATTGTTATCCAAAATTTTCAATTAATTTGAATGATGGAGATATACTTAATGCCTTAAATCTTCATATTCTTAAAAAATAAAAAAAATAAAAAAATTATTGATTTTGATGATCGTTCAAATGCATTTGTTGTAATATATAGGATATATTATAAACTTATGAATACTCAACTCAATATTCGAGCGATTTGCTCATCTCCAAAAGAAAATGGTCTTTTGTGAAAGTGAACCCTCTTAATTCTAATACCATGATTTCTAAAAGGATCCCATGGAATCTTTAATCTAAAGTATTAGAATGGGATTTTGAGAATGCTCAAAACCCAATTTATCCCTCCTACTCGTACTACTTCAAATCAAATTGTTTCTTTTCCTAATGAACATTTTAAGATGATATTTAAAAGATCGTCTTCTAATAGTCTTCAAAGATCATATTCTGCTAGATCTGAAGATAGATCTAGAAATAGTACTTTTCAATCCTTGAGATTTTTAAAGTCTTCTCTAAAAGGAGTTGATTTCAATCCTAATATTCCAAAACCTCAATACGATTATAATGAGGATGGAGAATCAGAACAACAATTATGTGTCAGACTTTGTTAAATATATAAGGCTAATATGTGCCCCTCTTTTCAAAAGATTACAAAAGCATCCTGCACCATGGAATCATGAGCATACTTTATCTGTATGAAAAGTTAAAGATGCTATCAAAAGAATTCCATGCGTTTCAATTATAGACCATCTTGCTTCCATTATTGTTGAGATAGATGCGTCTGACAAAGGATACGGTGGGGGTTCTAAGACGAATCCAAAGAGTCTGGTCAAGGACAGCTAGTTAGATTCCATTCTGATGTCTAGATTGACCCTCAAAAGAATTATTCAACTATCAAAAAAGAAATTTTATCAATTGTTTTATGCATTTCATAATTTTAAGATGATACCCAGTAAAGAATTTATTTTAAGAAGGGAAAAAAGTTCTTTTTTTCAGTTTTGAAGAAGGGACAACAATTTTCTCAAGGCTATATTGTTTAATGGATGAACCTAGTTCTTTATGACTGTCAGATCGTTATGATTTTAATTTGACTTTAAGTTTGAGATCATTACAAAGAGCTAATCCATCTTGATTGACAAAATTAATTAGTTCTCCATAAGTAAGACCAGGATAAGGAATAATATTATCATTATCTCGTTTGATAGCATTTTTTATTCTTTCCGCAAAAAGCTTAGAAGGTCCAGATAAAAATCTATTTTTTTTTTCAATAAGATTGGTCACAGTCCTCATGGAATAATACGCGGGTTAAAAACATATCTTTATTCCAGCGAAAATTTTGAAGTTTAGGAAAATTGAGATTTATGATGATATCACATTGTCTATCCATAATATCAGTAGGAATTCCAATAAAATGTTTGATATTACTATAGAGAAGAGTAAAGAAGCTATCATTTTCTCCTTTATCATTGACAGCTGCAGCAATCTCGTCTCTTTCTTTTTGAGTAAGGTAATCAAACCAAAATTTTTTTAGCTACCCAGTAAACCTAATAACAAATAGGAATGTCAATTTGAAGCGTTAAAATCGAAAATCATGGTTAACCGAATCGAATGGAGCGAAAAAATCAAACAGATGGTGCAATGGGGCGGATATGGTATTTGATTTTAATGAACCAGTTCGTGGCGGTGCAGGTATGGTATTTATGACATCGAACCGAAACCAAACTGATTACTTGCTTAAAAAAATCATTCTTCTATTAGGGATGCCAAGGTTTAGTGAGTAGAAAGTTGACAAAGATGTACATTTTTTATTTAAATCTTAGTTAAAATCATTCTCTACTTACATTTCTTATTTACTATATAGGAATCAATTTTAAGTGCTGGCCTATGCTAGTAAGAGTTGTGGGGAAGAATGAAGATTGAATATGAGTAAGGTTGAAACTTTTGAATTATT